>NC_086370.1:21913789-22091289 GCF_036324505.1 Eleginops maclovinus
TCTCCAATTTTCACCTCTACATGCCTCCTGATGACCTTATCGCTCAAGGTCAGTTTTTCCAAAGCAACAGAAAATAACCGTAATAAATATGTGTCAAAACTCACTGGAAATATGTGAGGGTTTCTAAAAAAAAATAAAGTAAATAAAATACAAAATTATAGAAAATACAAAGACATTTAAAAAGAATACTGATTTGGGTAAAATGGTTTTGACCGTAAACACTTCTAAGTCTCCTAGTGAGACACATTCGATGTCAATTCCCTGAGTAAAAGCTATCAATAACCAACCAGTGATTAACTACTTGATATAATGAACTATACACACACTGCATTATGGTGATTAAAGTGTGTGTGTAAAGGAGGGAGAAAAGTGTGTGAAGATGAGCAGTTGGGCAGTGGACCTTCAGACAGAAATAGCTTTCTCTTATGCGTGAACACACACCGCACACACACTCTAACCTTACTTTAAAATGACTACCGTAGCAAGTGTGTACACGCAGTCACAGGGTGGTGAAGGAGACAGAGAAGGACAGAAAGATAAAAGAAAGAGAGTTAGGTAACACACACACACACACACACACACACACACACACACACACACACACACACACACACACACACACACACACACACACACACACACACACACACACACACACACACACACACACACACACACACACACACACACACACACACACACTGATATGGTTATCAGTGTTCTGATTAAGTTACACTGATTTACTGCTTCCTGTCCCATCATAATCCACCATTACACACACACCCTCCCTCCCCCCCCCCACACACACACACACCCTCCCTCCCTCCCTCCCCCCCCCCCCCCACACACACACACACACCCTCCCCACACACACTTTATGCTTCCCTTTATTGTATTTTATGTTTCATTCTGTCTTCAAAAAAGGGCAGAGGGAGGCTATACGGCGTTAAAATGTTCTTGGTCATATTGATGGTGAAACATAACACACACTTTGTAGGATTGGCAGAGGTGCAGGGGTTTATGGGAACTGTAGTTTTGGACTGGTAAGATTTGTGGGAGTTTGCTCCTGGAGTACAACACATCAGAAATGTGTGCAAATGAGTGGGTACGAAGGAAAGTGAGACAGGAGCTATTTTTCCTGTTGTTGTTGTTGGTCTCTCTGAAGACCAGGATGTATTTCTCTTCCTTTTTCTGTCCTTGTCAGAGTGGGGAGACGGATGGAGCGGGACAGCTGTCAGAACATACAGGATCACAGAGTTAGCCGTGACGTACAATACACACTTTAGGGAAATGGGATTATATTCAGAAAACGACATCACCTTTTTTTCCCCTGTCATGTAGTGTGTTATATAGGTTTTGATGCATGTAAATGGTCTGCAAATGCTAAAATTCCAACAAATTGTCTGGATAGGCTAAGGGGCGGGACATCCCTAAGTGGTTGACCAATCACAACAGAGCCGGCCAGCTAACCAATCAGAGCAGACTGGGTTCTGGTTTCAGACAGAGGGTGAAAAAAAGGTGCTGAAATGACCATAAATGAATGAAATTTGGTTCCAACTTTTCTGTCTCTCCCCTCAGATACGATGAGTGTGTTGGCCCGGGATCGTCTCAGATGTTCCTCCCTACAGACGACCCGCCTCCTTACTCACTATTGGACCCCTGTCAGAGGGGGGAGGAGCAGGATCCGCCTCCCCAGGATCCATCTCCGAACTACGGGGAGACTTCAGCCAGCGCCTCCTGGTTCTCCCCCTCCCACTACCCTCCGGAGCATCAACACATCGCCTCCATCTCCTTCCCGATGGAGGCGGCGCCGCCATACGAGGCCGTGTTGTCCGAGCAGCCCCTCCCCCTCATGCCATGTGACCTTTATAAACACCAATCAGAGCGCGGGGAGCCGGCGGCGGCGGACCAGATCTTGTCGGACTTTAATTAATTTGTTCCTTGGGCGTCCCCGGTTGAATTAGACAAACACTTGGAACAAAAGGGTGTCAGGAGCAGCTGTGACTCTAATGAGATCTTGCTCTGACACATTAAAAGGGCGGGAAACTTGCCATCAGCTCAACGAACTGGAAAGAAGCTCAAGTTTTTAACTATTTAAGTTTTAGGACGAAATAAAAACTCACTGTAACTGTAAAGATTGTGGAATGACCTTCCTGCTATTGATGCTCCCTCGGACAAAGACTCCTCCTTCTCTTACGTCCTTTAAAAACATCACTGTTTTTGTTTGCCATGTTTTGAACGTCCATATAGCGCTTCTTTTCTCAGTGTTTCTACGACACAATTCCTTGATAACCTATCACAGTTGTTGTACGACAGACTAGCTCCAATCCTTTGCCTTTCCTCTATCCGTTTGTGCTACTGGATATTTGTTTAACCAACCAGAGTCGCTCCTTCTCACAGTTTGTCTGATTGAACTTCAACATTCAGTCTGACAGCCGTAGAGCTGAAGATCCGACATATATATATATAGGGAAATAAAAACACTACATTCATACACGTTTGATCTGCTCTAACTGTCTTTGTTAGGATAGTTTCTGTCTCACAAGAACAAGCTTTTACTCCACAGTGACGTCACCAGAGCTTTGATAATCAGTTCAAATATGTTCAATTAGACGACCAAAACAGAGGCGAACCCTAACCCTCTCCTCACTGGAACCAATTCACAAAAAGACACTGGACACAGGCTCCTGGTCTCTCCTTTTTAAATCATGTTTAGGGTTTAGGCTGCAACACATATCTGTTATTATCATACAGTAGAAGACAGCAGGCTGTGTGTAGAAGAGTGTGAACAATATCAGTGTGGTGTTTAGAGGAGTAGTGTTCACGCACAGAGAGTACTACCCTCCCTGAGTGATTAGCAGAACAGCTGATCTCCAGTCTCTGAGGTGTGTAAACATTTAGAGCAGAGTAGCTTAAAAGAGGCCCTATAATTTGGGGTTTTCCCTTTCCTGTAGTGTGTTATATAGGCTTTAGTGCATGTAAACGGTCTGCAAACACTAAAATCTCCTCTACCACAGACTCCCCCGTCTGAAACGCCTCCATTGGACTCCTTTGTTTACTTCCTAAACATAGTGACATCACTATGTAACACTTGCTAGCGCTCCAACACATTGTGCGTGATAGGCTTAGGGGTGGGACAGCTCTAAGCGGTTGACCAATCACAACAGAACCGGCCTGCTGACCAATCAGAGCAGACTGGGCTCTGGTTTCAGACAGAGGGTGAAAAGAGGTGCTGCAGCACAGACAGTATGAGAAAAATAAAGAGCTTTCTGAACATTAGAGCATGGAGACATGTCCCAGGAGAGACACTACATATGAACCTGGAGGTGAGCAGAATATGACCCCTTTAAGTGTGTCTTTATTTGCCAATAAAATAGAGAGTGGAAATCAGAAAGAGTGAGTTTACACGTGCAGCTTTATGGACATTTGCAGCATACATCTGTCACCACCAGAGAGGGAACTTGTTGTACAAACTGCCTAAGACTCTTTCTATCCAGGGCTCTGGTTTTATTATCTATCTTTAGTATTATAATATTGGACCCCAGCAGCCAAATGTAGCTCAGAGGCCTCCTCCTGAAGAAGTGCGGTTGATGCATTGACACGTTAAACTGTAGACCTTTACACACCGTTGAGATAAATGCTTTTGTTTCCGTCTCATTTCTGTGTTTCTATGTCATGAAGGATTGGTTTGAAGTTTTTCACTGGTTGCATGAAAGCTGTAGCTAAGGAACTGCATTGTTTTAGCTGAATTACATCGTATTTGTAAAGGGAAGAAACTGGCTTTATGTAAACACGTCATGTGGTCACTTTGTTCTTTAGCAAATCAAGTTTGTTATGATGTTGATGTTGGAAGCATGGCAGAAGTTATTTTCCATATTGATCAATCTTCCAATTCTTTTATTGAGTAATAGAGGCTATGCTTGGTCTTGAACATGTAAGAAAATAGAGAAAGAACATCTAAATTGACCGTGTTTTGTCAGACCCCAACTTAATTTATCTGCTGTTTTTCTGAAAAATTAGGATTCAAATTGGATTAGAAAACAAATTGACATCCAAAAAACATATTGATGCGTCCTTACTACTATTGATCTGGTCTCAGTCTTTATTCTGTGGGAATCTATACATGCGTGGATGATCTGATTAGGTGGCCAAACGTTAGCTCTATTTGAAATCTAATTTAAAGCTTTTTCTAATGGACTTTTTGTAGGGAATTCATGCACCTCAGAAACATCCATATAGAGAAGATGTCGTAAATAGCGAGTATACTCATTAATGTACATTGTTTCTCATCCTGATTTTACTGGAGTTACTTAACTATAGCTCGACTTAAATCTAGTCAAATGTTGTGTGAGACAAATGGGAGAAAAGCATAATCCAGGCAGCATTGTGTGCTCTTACAACTTGAAACTAGCTACATGCTGCTGTTACATCACATCAGATCTGTTTGTAAGAAAACATATCATCATTTCCCACCAGTTACTGAAGCAGGAAGTCATTGAGGTTGATAACACAATTAATATTCATAATTTTAGAAATGACGTGCATATTTTTGCATTTCTTATTCGATAACTAGTGGTCATTTATCGTCAACATTGTTTTTTGGGTAAAAATGTGCCTGATAGGCCTCAGACTGTTAGCTTGTAGCCATAATAAGATGATCCCGATGCAACGTACCCAGTGCTTTTCACTTGTTGATGTAGTGGAAGGTCTTCTACATAATTGAAATCCTGATAATGAAATTGTGATGACTGGGAAATATCCCCTGTTCCACCTGCAGCCACCAGGGGGCGATGCAGAGCTACGATAACAAACAACATTCAATTAATAATCCTGGGTCTACTTTTCCATGTGGTGTAACGTGAGGAGTATTAATGCTTTATTAGCTTGTAGGGAAAGTAAAGATCCTCAGGGTTGTCCGTGTTTTAGTATTCGTTCATTAAACGTATAGAGAGAAGCATCAACACATGCCATGACTTTAACACTATTGTTCGTGCATCGTCTGTAGGTAACTGTTTTACACCCTTCCTCTCTTTATGTCACAACAGACGTCATGTATATATATTAGGAACTGCTGTCAACTTTGTTTCTTTATGATATGTATTAGAGATTTTGTTAAATATTTTCTTCTGCAGAGGAGGACGAATAAATCTGAACTCTTATATGAATCTGCGTGGCACTCATTGTGAAATCAACTCACAATGCATGTCAAATCTTATGATATAAAGCTCTCTGATTTGATTTTAAACACTAGATCTACAAAGGAAAGGCTGTCAAATAAAATATGGTGAAGTACAAGGTGCGTCTTTTCATGATTACAGAGGTAGAAGTAGAAAGTAGCATCTCAAATAAAGGGCAAGTAGTGCTAAAGTGTACCCAAGTAGCTGACACAAGGAGGCAAAATATACTTGAATATGTCAACATATAGGATAAATAACGACTTCAATATATACACTTTGCAGGCTGAGCATAACTGAGTATTTGGTACAGCCTTCCTCAGTGTAAGCTAAGGCCTCTATTCTCTAGAATGAGAAAACTCAGACAGTATAAGAAACAAAAAGCACTAAAAGACAGCATTAGACCACGGCTGCTGCACAATATAGAATCAGGAATAAAACATTGTCAATATCTTAACATCACAGCAGATGCAGCCAAGAAAACACACATTCAAGCGAAAAGAGAGCTTACACACATCTTTGCATACATGTCAAATACTCCAGTAAAGTGCAAGTGGTTCTGGAGTGTACACGAGTAGCATACAGTAGCTACATGAGGCAGCAAAATACACTTTAACATGTCAACATACAGGCCAAATAAGGATTCCCACACAATTCCTACAACATATAAACTCTGCAACCTGAGTCATCCTTCCTGACTGTAAGCTTAGGCCTCTATGAACCAGAACAAGAGGGCAAAACTCAGACAATTTAACAAACAAAATGTTCAAAAAGACAGCATTAGAACACGGCCGGTGCACACTGTAGAATAACATGACTGACAAATGTGAACATCAGCCAAGAAAACACACATTAAAGCGATGTGTGGAGCAACACATACAACACCATGTTGACTTTTCTATGCAAACGTTGATCTGCAAATCAGTAGTTAAAGCTGGGAAATGAATGTGGTGGATTCCAAGCTACAATTCTCATGATTGCAGGAGTAGAAGTATAAAGATGCATCAGTTCAAATGCTCGAGTAAAGCATACTTAATCAACCTTCAGTAGCTACTTAAAGCTGCAAAATATAGGCCAAATAACAATTCCTGCACAATTCCTACTAAACTTTGCAGCCTGAGCATATGAAGCTTAGGCCAGTCAACACCAGCAGTACACTGCGGCGGGGCACATTTTGGAATAAAGAACAACACATTAAGAGACATCCATAAACATCCCAGCAGATACAGCCACACACACACACACACACACACACACACACACACACACACACACACACACACACACACACACACACACACACACACACACACACACACACACACACACACACACACACACACACACACACACACACACACACACACACACACACACACACAGTGAATTGAACTGTTGCTTCACTCACCTGTCTGATGTCATCTACCTGGCATCTGCTTGTTCTTCTTCTTCGTTGGTGTTTCACTGCAGATTGCATCCATAGTTGCATTTAAAGTTCCACTGTTCCTTCTTCTTCACAGATTTCAGCCACTCTTCAGCTTACTGTTCTTCAGATTTGTTTTGCAAATCTTTAAGTCTTCTACAATCTAAACTTGTCCATCTTTTTCCTACTGCAAACAGTGTATTCGGCCTCTGTGTCCCAGAATGAGTAAAAAAAAAGCCTAATAATATCATTGTTTTTAGCATTTAGCATGTTTGCATGAAGATCCAGAACACACGTTGGGGACGCAGCATCGCAGGTGGGTTTGATCAGGGTGACGTCAGAAACACGTGGTGCAGCTTTACGTTAGTGACGAAGAACATTAGCGCGAGTCAAAGCACATCGAAACGTAGAGCTTTTGTATCCTTGGTGTCTTTTTCACAGGTTGCCCACATCTGTATTTCTTCATATGCTCTGGGACTTGTAGTTTTTAAATATTAATTGGACTACAGAGGTCGCCCCTTGCTGGCAATATTATTTGATTATTTATAAAATATGTTATACAAATGTATGACGTCAATAAATAAGAAATCAAGGACATTTACCCCAAAAATGATCATATAAAATACCATTAAATTAAATGTGTTTTCCATTTTACGTAAATCCAATGACAAAGCTTTTAATGCCAGGTAAACAACATACATGTTTCAATATAATGGTTATTAAAATGAGAACTATAAATTGTTGTCAAGTCCAGTCTTGTTACTGATTTTGGAGATTCATTTAGCTTTGTTAAATGAAACTTTTCCAATGAAATAAAGAAAAGAACATTAGCGTTTTCCCCTCAATTGTTTATTTTAGTGCAAGTTTATGTCATTTCTTATACATGCATGTAGCACAGTGATGCATAAAAGGATCCTGATCTATAAATAAGACCTCTACATAATTAAATTAACACATGCCCTTTACCATGTCGCCCTCTGGTGGCTCATTCCTGCAAGTGCATGTTCAGAGTGTCCACAACAAACAGCAGCTGCTCACAAAGTCCAGTAACATAACTTTAATAAATCCGTCATTTGCAGCAAGTGTCTCACAAGATCTGAAAGGGGAAAACCCGAAGACAACAAGAAGGGAAAGACGAGGGAGAGTGAGTGTGTTTTTATTCAACAGTGGTTTTCCCCTTGACTTTAAAAAGTTGCCATGTGATCCTCCAGGCGAACTCAGCCAGAATGTCAGCCGGCATTTGCGCGCTGTTGCCCGGTAGGCAACACCCCTTTTCCTCGGTGTCTTCCAACTGAACCGGAACACGTCGACCTGGTTTTTCCTCCAGTTATAAATTCAGTTTCCAGGGGAGTTTCCACAGGGAGGAAACATGCGATCTTTAGCCGGACTTGGTGCCCTTGTGGCGGCTGCGAGTTTCTTCCTCTACCTGCTGTCCACTCATCTCCCCCCGGGTACCAAGCACCTCCAGCCGGCCTCTGATGGTGAGGACGAGACGGTCGAGGAGTACAGGTAGGGCCAATGGAAAGAGACCGTGCAACTTTAAAATGAATTATATGGAGTTGTTAAAGTAGAGGAGACATCACATAAATATCTGAAGTGATGATGAGACTACCAACATGTTTACTAGATGTGTATCTCCTATTTCCCTAGCTTTGTTGAAGCAGCAAGAGAACGAGGCATGGAGTACACAATATAAGCATACAGATTAATCTAGAATACAGTCAATAAATATCAACATATGCATAGTAAACTGTGCAAAGTAGTTTTAGTTTTTGTAATTAAATGTAAAATGCAATGTGTGAGTAAGTCAAAATGAAAGGGATTTGAGTCTCTCTCAGATCAGGTATTCATCCATTAATCAGCTTTTTCCATGTTTACATATCTTTATCGGAGGTCTTGCACTAAAATACTCTAATTACTGTTGTTACAAATAGGTCTACCTGTAAAGGAAGCACACAGAAATCATACTACAATTCAATGATTCAGTGTAGCATTAGCTGACTTATACACCCCCTATTATAAATACCTGTTTGATTATGACCTGTAATTTCTGATCTTAACATGGATCAATGTGAGCCGTTCAGATGCAATCAAATGTTGTTTCTCTTCTAAATGTTTCATTTCTAAGCCCCCAGTGAGGTCAAAGTGATCGAAAATGTCAAAAGATAATCACAATTGTATGATTCAGATAGTCAGAGCTCATTACCCTTATTATCATGTCGTGACACGTCATATTTACCTTACATTACCTTGACATTTTAAACCAAGGCAGCCTTCATTAGAGTCCTCTTTCCAAGTGCATGCTGGGATAGATTCTCTACAGTAAAGGCAATTAATTCAAAAGCGGTGACCTCTGTAGTCAATCCAATATAGAAAACTAGAATTCCCACAGCATATTAAGGAGACAGCCTTGGGAAACCTGTGTGTGGAATTATGATTAATTCTTAAATGTGTTGAGAATGAGACTAATAATAATAATCACGTCAGAACACTCAAATATGAGATGTGTGTGGTTCACCCATCTCTCCTTAAGTTCCCTCTCCTTACATATTGAACTTATCTCATTACGTGTGTGTGTGTGTGTGTGTGTGTGTGTGTGTGTGTGTGTGTGTGTGTGTGTGTGTGTGTGTGTGTGTGTGTGTGTGTGTGTGTGTGTGTGTGATGTGCCAGACAGTAAAGGTTGTCTAGGGACGGTAGAATAACGCCGACCAATACACTCTGAGGCCAAGAGAGCAGGACCTGTGTGTGTGTGTGTGTGTGTGTGTGTGTGTGTGTGTGTGTGTGTGTGTGTGTGTGTGTGTGTGTGTGTGTGTGTGTGTATGTGTGTGTGTGTGTGTGTGTGTGTGTGTGTGTGTGTGTGTGTGTGTGTGCGCGTGTGTTAAATGACATTGATGTTACTCACATTATACAGTTACTTATCACGTTATTTTAAAAATCAGTGCACCCTACAAAGTTACATTTGTTGACTGTTTGCCTAGTTGTGTGCGTGTGTGTGTGTGTGTGTGTGTGTGTGTGTGTGTGTGTGTGTGTGTGTGTGTGTGTGTGTGTGTGTGTGTGTGTGTGTGTGTGTGTGTGTGGATATACTACATTTGTAAGATATCTGTATTTATTTGTACAATAATAATAGCTGGCATTAAACAGAGCCTATCGCAGGTTATTACATTTATTTATTCAAAATATGAATTCTACACTTTTATCTGATTTCAATGAATAGCCCCCCCCCCCCCCCCTGAAGAAGAAGTCTACATGTTGTGATATCTCTTAATTTTTTCAAAGCTGAAGCCGAACTTCCAATGTATTGTATGACCAATTAAAATCGTGAATCAAGCAAAGCAAACGAACTGACCCGATACGACCCGGTTTCATGTGTCGTCTTAGTGGGGATGAAGGGACTTTTACAGTTAAAACCCCCCTTGACCCCCAGTGTGTGTGTGTGTGTGTGTGTGTGTGTGTGTGTGTGTGTGTGACAACATATGCACAGCCATAATTCCTCATGGGGTTGTGCGTAAGCGAAATGAAAAGTGCCCACGGGGACAAATTTCCCTCCTCAAATACAGCTCATGCATTCATTCAGTTTCACGTATCGGAGCTGCTGACCAATCACAGAGCAGCATGTTAGTCCGCCGACCAATGAGAACGAGCAATGCTGAATGTCAGAGCAGCAGGGAAAGGAAGGTGGCATCTTGAGTTTCAGGGTGTGTGTGTGTGTGTGTGTGTGTGTGTGTGTGTGTGTGTGTGTGTGTGTGTGTGTGTGTTAAAGAGTGTCTTCCTACCCTGTGCTCAGGTCTACAGGCGGCGGCACTATTTCTGTCCTCCCATCAACCCTCAAATGTATCCTGTAACTGCCCCCACAACACACACACACACACACACACACACACACACACACACACACACACACACACACACACACACACACACACACACACACACACACACACACACACACACACACACACACACACTATAGGAGCATAACTATTTGGTTTATAAGTGTGTAAGTTTGGTCCCGTTGTGTTTCTCCATGCAGTCTGAAGTTCCCGTCGGACCTGGACTCTCTGCGGGAGCTCGCCGAGATGCTGAAGCTCTACAAACGAGAACATCACAGCTACGTCCTCCTGCTGTTCTGCAGCGCCTACCTCTACAAGCAGTCCTTCGCTATACCCGGCTCCTCCTTTCTGGTGAGGAACACTTAACACGCACACGGACACACACTGAGGAGAGGTTGGATGGAGGGATGATGGGGTTTAAAACCAGAGACTCAGCCTGATGATGATGCACTCTGCTCCGTTGGCATTAATGACTTCTATCCCTCCTTCCTCTCCTCTTCAGAACATGTTAGCCGGAGCGATCTTCGGGCCCTGGGAGGGTCTGGTGCTGGCCTGCCTGCTGACCACTGTGGGCTCCACCTTCTGCTTCCTGCTCTCCTCCACGTTTGGGAAGCAGCATGTTGTTTACTTCTTCCCCGACAAGGTGGCCCTGCTGCAGAGGAAGGTCAGTTCCTCCTGGCCTCTTTAGCATGCTGACACATGCACAGTCAGAACTGATATATTTATCTCTACAACATCTATTTCCCCCATCGTTTCTCTCTCTTCCTCCCTCTCTGCCTCCCCTGTGTCAGGTGGAGGAGAATCGTAGCAGTTTGTTCTTCTTCCTCCTCTTCCTCCGTTTCTTCCCCATGACTCCTAACTGGTTCCTTAACATCACCTGTCCCGTACTCAACATCCCTATGCCCATTTTCTTCTTCTCTGTGTTAATAGGTGAGACACACACACACACTTTTAAAACACACACTCTGGCTGGAAATGTTAACGTGAAGCACACTACCCACGTTTGATCGTTTGAACGACTAAAAAGTAATAGTAGTACAGTAAAGGAGTCTCACCTCCTGCTCTCTCCTCCAGGTCTGATCCCCTACAACTTCATCTGTGTTCGAACGGGCTCCATCCTGTCGGAGATCTCCTCCCTGGATGATATCTTCTCCTGGGCGACGCTGGCTCAGCTTTTAGCCATCGCCCTCATGGCTCTGCTGCCCGGAGCGCTGATCAAAAAGTACGGAAAAGCTCACCTCAGTGTGGACGGCATGGACAGCGACAGCCAGGATCAGATCAGGAAGGACCAGAAGAAACGATGAGGATTCTGGGATGGAGGAGGATACGTCGGTGTGGAGGATTTTTTCTGTGAAGGAGCAGTGAACTGGAGGAGACTGGAAACAGATGTCTTATGATACTGAAGCTTGATAAAGGAGGATTGACTGACAAGGCAACCAGAGATGTGTCAACGCTGTCACCAAGCCTTTCTCTTCATGCATTCATCCTGTGCAGGGTCTGCAAGGCAAGGCAGATTTATTTATATAACATGAGGCATTTCAAAGTGCTTTACCAAAAAAACAAAAGGGGACAGAAAGCAGACGTGGTTGGTTTGTATCCAGCAGAACTTCAGACATGTGTTGAGACCCTTAAACCATTCAGTGCTTTATAAACCAGCAGTGGTATTTTGCAGTTGTTGGCAGACAGTAAGGCGGTGTAAAGACCTCAAGATGTGATCCACTTTCTTGGTATCAATGAGGACTCGAGAGTAAGTTTCCTTATCTAATTTATCTCCTAAAATCTCAGTCAAAACTCTTTCCATCTCCTTTACCTCGAACACCAGAGAGCACAGTCTTAACTCTTATCAGGTTTGGGCTGACAGCTCTTAAAAGTATACGACTACATTTTGCAGAGCTGTGCATAAAGTGTAAGGTTTGAATACATTTGCATATACCAGACTTAAGAGTGACTCGTGATTCGACTCTGACTCTTACTTGGAATTGAACTTGGACTCACACATCGACGATCAGTCTCAAGTAAGTTTTGTCTCGAGTCCGGATGTACTATGCCCCATGCGTGTGCATCTGTGAGGCGAGTTCCCGTACCGAGCACCCCCGCTATTCTCAGTCTAAAGATGAGGGTGACTCGGACTCAAGCACAGGTAATGATGACTCAGACTCGACTCGGACTCTTCCTAGGTGACTCAGACTTGGCCTCGGACTCGAGAATTGGTGACTTGAGTACAACACTGACATAAACCAAAAGAAAAAGCTCAGAAATAACTTGAAAGTCAGATTTAGGATTACCAAACACAACATCCTGTCAGAATAATTGAGATGTAAAACTAAACTCCCCACTGGTGTGACCTTTAGTCCGCCCCAGCCTCTGTAAGGTGACACCAAAGGCTCGTCATGCTTATAGCGTGATCTGTTCTGAATGTTCGGAAAACGTCACGATGCACCAGGTCTAGTTTCCTAAAGGTCTATCGAGGCCAACACATAGAGCTAAAGACTTGGAGGTCTTCTAAATAGACCATACAACTCTTTAACTTTACAATAAACCAGGTGTTAAAAGTTGGGTTTTTTAGAAGTGCCTTAATTGGTCACATCCCATAAAAAACACTGTAATGACGATGGCTGCCACGGTCATACAGCAGCTTTAAAATAAACTCACTGTGAATGTATTGGTATGAGAACAGCTTTAAAAGACACTTTTTGGGGGCATTTACAAACCTTTCTATTTGGTTTTCAGTTAATCAGCCAATGTATTTATAGACTTATAATGTGAACATCTAAGAACTGTTTTATGGTGCTTTTTTAAACTTGTTTACATGGATTTTACTCTAGGATTCTGTGAAGAGTGAAGTTGTTTAGCCAGTGGAAGTTAGCAACCACTGAGGTCCTTTAATATGTAAATATAGAGCCTTTAATATGTAGTGATGCACCTTTATATATGATGCAATCAGTGTGACTGATTTACTAAAATGGTACTATTTATTTATTATTAAATCAGAGTTGATATAGAATTGTAACTTGTCAAGCATAAAGAAAAGCTTACTTCAGTGCACAAGGGACAATCTGCAACCATATTTTACAGACCTTTTCTATCTTTTGTAAACTAACTCCCGTATTGTGAGGGTCAGGATGTATCCATCAGTTACTGCTTTGTTTTTGCTCTGTGAGCTTGATGGCTCCACTTTTAAAGGATTTTGAATGTCAAAAAGTCCCAAATAAAAAACGTTTGAGAGGTTCTTTCCACCTTGGACCTCGCTGTTGGATTAAGTTTGAAAAAGGATCTGTGTACAGACGGTCTCCGAGAGATTTGGTTGACCAAGAGAAAAGAACATCTGCTCAGGAGGGACACAATCTTTACAAAAACGACAAATAAAACCAGCCTTTTGTGCATAATGCAGAGGTTTTCCTGTTTAATGTAATATACATCTTTTCTTCAGCTGCCCTTTTTACATTTCAGTCAGCATCAATAAGTCGAGACGAACGGGAACGTGATTTTTGATGCAGACGGTTTTATTTGTGACTCTCGGTCACACAGTGGTTCACCCTGATTGACTTTACAGCAACACATTAAAACATCCACAGGTACACAAAGCAACGACACACTGTCACACCTCATGGTAACATCTCTCTTTCTGACACGCATGCACACACACACACACACACACACATACACACACACTTGCACACTGGTATAAGCAGGCACTCAGTAAAACAACAACCTGACGTGAAAGTGAAATATGGAGTCAGTTTGCAGAAACACACAGATGGACGTACATGCACATCGTTTCTGATGTGGTTTTGATAAAGGAAAGCAGAAATGTATTTATTTTGGACATTTTACTTCATGTGAAAGGGTTGTGGGATGAAATAAAGTACATTTACTCAAGTATTGTACAATTTTGACATATTTGTACTTGAGTATGTTCATTTTATTCTACTTTTTGGAAGCCAGTATTGTACTTTTTACTCCACCTTTACCAGCTGTGCAAACATTAATGCATCAATGATCATAATCCAGTCATTTAATATGGATTCCGAGTACTTTTGCTTTTAGCATTTGAAGTATATTTTGATGCCAAAACTTTTATTAAGTTAGGGAATTTTAGTCTTTTTTGTGTTTCTTACAGGTAGAAATTACAACAGCATAATTCTTCCCTCTCTCCTGGAATGATTCCAATGAGTGGTCGTTCTCTCTCTGCTCAGGTGCATGTATCACCATCCATCCCTCTTCTGCAACACACTGCACATTTCCCAGTAGCATCACAAATCAGCAGCACCTTAACAGGCAAACAGGAGTGTAGTGTAGAGCCGAACCATCTGTAAACAGCTCAGTGAAGGTAAGGATACTTCACTCATAATGTTTGCGTACAACAGCTACGCCGGCCGACAGGTGCACGCACTACAGCAGCCTTACACACTTCCATTAGGAGAAAGAAGCTTTAATCGCCCCCTGGTTTCTGTTGTTTTCATCTTCTTGCAGCACTTTCAATAAATATGTTTCCTAAAGTTGGTGAATTTCTTAATTTGCATGCATTTTGGCACCTTAGTGTTTTATATTTGCATCAGTCCTGATTCTGAAGCTTGTGGTGGCACAAGGTCGTTTGTACCTGCCGGCCACCGTAGATAGGAACCAGTTTGGGACTGTAATTATATCAGGCGTATCAAAGTGTAACAACACAAAGCAAAACCCTCGATCAGACTTGTTTTAGATTTCTGGGGAATTTCCAATGTTTCGCACTACAGTCTTGAGGAAACTTGGCATTTATTTTCTGATCAGTCTCCAAAAAAAGCATATATTAAATACCTGGTGCCAGATTTGGCTTGCAGACATCTGTGCAAATGTTCCACCATCAATTTATTTAGTTGTGTGACAACACTCAGTCCTAAATAGACGTTTTAAATGACACCACAATGCAATTATAACAAACTCCCGCAGCATCATCACAACACACACATCCAGTGAGTTGCATATAAAAGAAACGTGACGGTTATTTTCAGTCAGTGCAGAGATGGTCAGTGCGGGGCAGAAGTCAGTCTGTTCTGCTCCGAGTCATGCAAGAACATACCGTAGACCAGAGTGGTTAAAAGACACAACGTGCAAAATATCTAATACTGGAAAACAGGCGAGATGATTGGACGTCATCTGAACGGAAACAACATGAAGCAGAGCGAGCAGGAACGCCTTTCAGTGAGCAGCCCTGCAGCCCATTGGCTCAAAGGAAACACATGGCACATAAGGAATACAGTATTCGAGGCTGATGGACGTCTGGTAAAAACAACAAAGCTTATTTGTCCTTCACTTAATGAGAAGTGAATCCAGAAAAAAACACGTGTCACATCATGATCAATGATAAAGCTATGATCAACAGCAGGTCCATTTAGAGCAGTGAAAATCAAAGAAGACTTGGTCCGGAGCCCAGAGAGAGGGAGCGCTTGTTTCGTCTTCAACCATTGCTTTCTTATGGTTATTCAAGGGAGTGTAAATACAGCCTCATAGAACCGGGCCATTTTAAATGTTGGACAGGGAGTGGACAAGCGAGAGGCTGCCACTATGGATAAATAAATCAAACACACCTTTGAATAAAACTCTTCCTCCACTAGGGCTGCACAATTAGAAAAAGTAACCAATGGCGATATGATTCAGGATATTGGAGTGACTGATATGTTTTATTCTCACTATCATCATCACTGAGAACTCATGTGTTATTGTTTGAAGAGGATCTGAACCACACATATCTGTTTTGCAAAGGTGGTCCATAATGCTTCATTCTAAATATTATTTAACAAACGTTTAGCATATATTTGTGTCTGGGAAAAAAATGTGTTGGCAAGACTGAATTTCAGGTAAATGAATAACATTATTTTTGTATAATTTAGTAAATATTGACGAATATATTGATGCTTTTGGATTATTCTGAAGCTATGCCTTAAATCAGGGACGTCTGCAAGCTCGATATACGCTTTTGATTGTGATAACACGTGTCAGCTTAGTTGTGCATTTTATTTACTTTACGTAGTGTCTTGGTCAAGTCAGTAGTGGACCAAGCAATATGCAATTTGGATTTGGATGCTTTGTTTTACTGTGAATAATCCTTCATAATTGACCTGCATTCTGTGAGAGCACTGAGTGTCACAAAAGGTCTCAAAGTCAGAATGAAAATACCCCGGCAGACTAAGTGAACTAGTGAATGAAAACCCACTTCAAACAAATACCACTCTTCCTGTAATTTGGATATTGCACTAGTCCATATTCCGATACATTTCTAATAAATTGTGCAGCCCTGTTGCTCCCTCTCACATGATGTGGGCCCACCCCTCCTCTTTACTCCGCTGTGTGAAGCAGTACAGCAGCGAGGGCTCGTCTCTGAAGATGTGCTGACGATCCAACACTCCTCCCTGCTGAAGCCGAACGCCATACAGTGTGGCGTCCGCCCGCCCCGAACACAAGCCCCTCTGCACCAGCCAGTCCACTAAATCACTGCCCCGAAACACACCCTCAATGCCGGTGTGCTGATGGAGATCATGCTGGTGCAGGAGGTGGGGGTTATCTGTGTCAGGAGACTGGAGACTCTGCTCCTCAGGGATGGAAACAGGTGCTTGGTTTTTATTTTCAAGTTGGGATGGAGGCGAGTATCCGGCGCTGGTTTCATCTGGACTTTGGTGCATAACCTGCGACTCCTGATGCAGGTGAAGGGGCTGATGGGAGGGGGAATGTCTCAAAGCCCCACCTTCCTCCTTTGGTTCTTCATACCTGTCATTATCAGAGGAAGGATTCACCTGTGGAGCCGCTCACACTTTCCCCTGAGCCACTTTTAGAGAAGGACGGAAAAAAGGGGCAGGCAAAGAGAAGCAGGGAGGAAGAAAGTATAAAAGGTTAATGAAGAGCAGCAAAGAAAAGTGGAGAGAAGTTTATGTAACAAGAAAAGAGTCAAGACAAACAGAAACTCAATGTTTCGTTAGTAGAGGGCTTTTTTCAACAGTACTGGAGCGCTACCCAATAGAGTGTTACGTAGGGATGTCCTTATGTCGTGGAAGTAAACAAAGGAGTCCAATGGAGACGTTTCAGGAACACTGTTTACCACAAATCATTACGTTGTGTTTAGAGGACAACAGTAACTGCAGCAAAACAGACCAACTGATGGATGACATGCGAAGAGGATGCAGAGAAGAATCATGTGGAAAATAATCAGAACTCATGTAGCAGGGACACAGCCAAAACAGAACCAAATCAAAGAATAAAAATTTACTTTACGCAAGAGCAACTCAATGAACACAACCATTAGTACAAGCAGAATTACATGTTTCCCCACATGCTTTACACCGAGAACACAAACTGTGCGACACATAAGACACAACCCAGAGCATTCTTACCTGCGTGTGTGCACGATGTCCTGTACACACTGGTCTTTGTGATAGCGGACAAACTGCGTACAGGTGAGTCTGACTTCCTCCGGTACAGCTGAGGGACTCAAATCCTCAGCCTCCCTGCCCTGCCACAGACCCAGAAACCTGACACAGACACACACCAGGTCTTAAACAAGCTGCTATTGTAAACGTGTCTATGATTTGTTTATCTTGACATGAGCTCTTAGCTAATTTAGGCTCTATCACTCACCTCTTCTTGAAGGGCAGGATAATAAGATGTCTGTCCAGACCGAAGATCCCAAAGGACAGGAAGCCCTGGGACAAAGAGGAAGAGGAGTAGTTTATTTTGCGCTCAAAGCAGATCATATTTAATTTACATATTTCACACACACACACACACACACACACACACACACACACACACACACACACACACAGGTACCTGTCCATAGTTTGCCACGGCACTGAAGAACTGCAGTTCCAGGTAGAGCCTCCCTGGATCTTTGTTGAACAGCCACCACAGACAGCTGGACAGATTCTACAGACACACAGAAGAACCAGTAAGAAGTGGGACAAGCTAACACATTTGACTGGTATTAGGACTCATTCCTGCACCACTCAGTAGATTTTGAACCCTTGTCTCACCGCTAGCAGGCTGACAAACAGCAGCAGGCAGAGCAGAGCGTGTCTGACTGTCTGTTTATCGTCAGTGGGCTGCAGCCCGGGGGGGGGCAGGTTTAGCGGCTGCTCAGAGGAGGAACTCGGAAGCCCGTCAAACAGCGCCCCACTGTGGCCTGGAGAGGGACAGAAACATATCAATACATTTCAAGGTTACTGAAAAATTCCTCACATCTTGATTTTTAGGAATATTTCCCATTGACTGAAAAGCTTTTATAGCACTTTGAAAATGTTATTATTTTACAGGGAATTTGTTGTTTTTAGTTTGTTTACCTGTGCCGTTTGACAGCTCTGTCTGTGTGCTGGCTATCATGTCAGGTATTGGCTGGAGAGGGGAGAAACTGTGGAGGTCTGAAGACACAACAGAAGACAATACACATATTTTAAGTTAGTCTGATTCAATATGGACCAATGCAGTCTTTAAATAGCACGAGTAAAAGGAATCGCTAATTAGTAACTTTTGAAATCTTGCAACCCTATTTACTGTACTTAATCTAAGTTTGGTTAACGTTTGAACTCAATTCAACTGTACTTATTTTTCTCTGACAGCTACCTGAGTTGGAACTGTAAGCAGGTGAGGTAATCGTCTCTTCTTTGTTGTTGTTGTTGTTGTTGTTGTTGTGGATCTTCCAGGCCACCAGTGGTCCTCAGCTCTTCGTTGAGGCCTGTTACAGCCGCTCTGTTCAGGGCCTCGTAGCCGGTCTGCTCCCGCTCCCCCTGGCTGAGACCCATCAGGGAGATCGCACCGAGCACCAGGCTGACCGCAAGCACCACCGTGGTGCTGATTATCTGCAGAGAGAGGACGAAAAAAACACTAACCTTCAATACTTGAGTTTTTGTTTGAGTAAAAGTGAGGATTTCCTTGAGAAATTTAGACATGGACTACGTCAATAGCTCAGGTTGTAGGGATTTGGAACCAGATGGTCACTGGTTTAAGTCCCACTATAGACAAAATAAACTGCTCCAAACACGGCAGCCGCTTTGCCCCAGACATCTCTCCAGAAGATCTATGTGTGTATTTGTAGTGTATCATCTAACAGCATGGCAGAGAAGACAGGAGAAAACAGAAGTACATTCACACTGACCTGAGCTCTACCGTAGAAGAAGGCAGAGTCTATGGAATCAGTCCGTTCGCCTACTAACAGAAGACCTCCCACCATAAGGAAGGGAACCCTACGCACACACCACACACCACCCACACACACACACCACACACACACTCGGATCTTTTATCTCAGTCGGCAAAGTAACAAACCCAAAGAAGAGTAAAATAATTTATACAAAACGTAGTGAGGTGTCTGTGCTCACCCCCAACCCAAAACCATGAATACTCCTGGTCTGAGTCTCAGCAGATCATTTCTGTTAGTCAGGGCGAGACACAGAGGGATCAGACCTGAAAAAAAGAACCAAAAAAACACATTTTAATACAAATGTAATCACCAGTGTGTACATGCAAGTGTTATTTGGAACCCTTTGCAGCATTTTGTGCTTTTCTGTCTCTGGTTTGTGTGTGTGTTTAGGGTTGGGGTGATTATATGGGGGGTATGCGATATTATCTGTGATGGTGCTATTCTTAACCATTCACTAACACACACACACACACACACACACACACACACACACACACACACACACACACACCCGTCCAGATGTAGGTGCTGTACAGAGAGCCGTAGAGCAGAGTGAAGGTCAGGATCTTTCCCACCAGATTGTCCTCTTGTGTCGCCAAGAAGTTCCACAGGATCATACTGACACACACCAAAAACTACAGGAGAGAACAGAAGGGTAAGGTGGAATAAAGAAAGTGAATACGAGGAGCCAATGTCATTACCGTTTAAGATTAAGACATATCCTATAAAACAGGAAAGCTGATCTTCTTCATCTCTGAGAGGCTTACACAATATTCTCTGCCATGTTTGCATTTAGCAAGTCATTGATTCTGTCAGTTGACTAATTGGTCACTAATTGTAGCAACTCTAGACCACAGCAATTAAGACAGTAATTATCCTATATTATTATTATTTTCTCCAGCTTTTAGAAACATCTGTATCGGTCATAGTATGTCAGAGTTAATGTTGTGAAAGTCCTAAATTACTTAAACCACCCCAAAAAAAACAGTCCTTTTAAAATACATACCATATTTACAAGTAGAGCCTTTAGCATAAATACTTTGTATTATATATATAATTTAAATAATACATGTAGACACTTGACGGAAGCTCCCCAGGCTTAGCTAGGGACAATACATACCGGTGCTACTTATATTACATTACACACATAGGCCTGACATGTAAACATGCACAATCAGGACCTACACACACGCAGCCCTACAGACGGGCAAAACACCCTCCAGTCATCACTGGTGAAACATGCTGTACACGACTCTATATCAATATCATGTTTATAAATCACTGGAGCTGTGACTGACCTGGGCGAGGAACAGATTTAAGGCAAAGAGGTGAGGGAGTCTGTTGAATTTCCTGCTTAGCAACATCACCACTATGGTCCACACCTGAGGGAGAACACGGGGACGTGAATTATTCATCATGCTTATTGTATTCACTTATTTATTGTGTTGCACCATTTAAAAAACACAAGCCTAACAGTTAGGTGTGTGTGTGTGTGTGTGTGTGTGTGTGTGTGTGTGTGTGTGTGTGTGTGTGTGTGTGTGTGTGTGTGTGTGTGTGTGTGTGTTAACTATGCCTTACATGTAACCTATCCTAAAAATGTCTGAAAAATAGTTTTTGCATCCTATATTCATTGTTCATTCAAAATTCATTCAAACACACTCACCAGCGCTACCAGGCTAACGATGCTAATGTTGAAGCTAACGTTCTGAAGTTCAGTCACCAGGGGGGCGGGGTCCATCAGAGGGATCGTTAGTAACCAGGCCGACACGTACATGATGGGAGCCGACAGAAACGTACTGATCACCATCCCTGATGTTACCTGAAGAAAGGAAGAGGAGGGAATATCAAAACACAACGCACAACACTCAAGAGGATTCTGGTGTCCATGTTGGTAGTGGTTTCTCGTTAGCAAAATGACATGAAATATTAATAATTTACCACAACTTGTTCAGTAACTGAAGGAGAAAAACTTCACCAGGTTGTGTCACTACAGCAGTACTTACCACCTCCAGCTCGATGTTGTAGTGTGCAGCATAGATGGCCACACTGGGTGCCGTTGGGAAGACTCCATACAGGAAGGCAAAGTTAGACAGACTGGTGTGATTGGAGCTGGTGCTGTTCACTCCAACATCCAGAATATCCACCATGTCTTTACACACCAGCGGCATCACCAGGCTGCAGAGAGGGACACAAAAAGTCATTCAACTTCATCAAAGACCGGCTGTCCTAGATAAGGAGGATAACATGAAGGGATTAGTGGTGTCATTGCTGGTCAGCACTTTATTAAAGTGTTCCTAATCCATTGCCTCACTACTATTACTAAACCTAAACACTTTTAATGATTCAGTATACTGCAATTAAAGCCAGCCCCACTTTAAAATCACACACTAATCCCAGTCCCGCTTACAGTTTGGCAGTGATGAGGAGAATCAAAGCGACTCCGGTGTCTCTGGTGAGTTTTCTAAGCTGGCCAACCTGCAACAGAATAAGAGAAATGACTTACTGATGAAAATAATGCAGATTATTATATGCACATGGGTGAAAGGCAAACAGAAATACAGCGTCATTACGTCATAGATATATTCTGCACACTTTACACCATGCAACAAAAAGTTTAATGACTACTTTTGGATTCTTTTTGCATCTTAGCCAGGTTAAAAGAGTGTGAATCTCACATTAACTTATATAGCGTGCATACAACAAGTTAAACAAGCTCTATGTCTGCAGCTATGGTTCATACAAAAGACAAAAGAAACTACCATAGTGAGGCCGAGGTAAAACAAAGCCGCTCCTCCGAAAGAGTTGGCCAGGCCGTCTATGAACTGTGAGAGCACGGCGGGGATCTGCTGGCCCAGCGCAAAGTGGGAGAGGATTCCTATTATCACCATGAACACCATGGGGTTCTTCAGCACCTGCAGAGGGGACAGAGAGAGAGTTAGCTCAACTAAATTAAAAATGACTTTGGGTGTGTTCTGTCAAACTAGTGTTTGTTATTCGTCTGATTCCAAATGTTTGCACGCATTACCTGTAGGACGACGACTCCAAAGATGCGCATAGTGCTGTGTGAATGGTTGGTCTGCCTCCACTGCTGCACCTCACAAAGAGCGAAGCCGATGGGGTTGAGGAGCATGAGAGACACCGGGGCAACCAGATAGATGTACTGCAGGTACTCTGGATATGTGCTCCGATACAAAGCATCAACTAGAAAGAGAAAAGGAGTCTTAAATGCTGTGTTTTCTGGAACATTTTAGTAGAAAGCATCCGTGTTTTGTGTCTGCCTCACCTATGGGGTATCCTAAGGCAAAGTCATTGCTCTGCGTAGCGAAGATGGCGTACAGGCCCGCCTTGCTGTATCTGCAGTCTGGACTGGCCACCATCAGAGTCAGCACACACACCAGCACAAACACGGTCACCTACGCACAGGATGCAAAGGCTTTATTTGTCATATGCACAACAGCTACAGCTTAGGCAACAAAAATCTCCAACACTGCTTCATAAAATGTACTTAACACAATGGTAAAATACATTTCATTTTCATTACATTTACATCCAATAAAACAGATAAATGGTTTAATAAGTTGGAGGAAAGGAGCATCAAATTCAGCATGTGTATTTTTGAGAGGGTTATAATCTTGACCTTAAACCCAGGTTGTTGCCTTTTATCGACTGACAGAAAAAACAGAGAGTCTTACACCAACCTTAGCGACCAGAACGCTCCAGAGAAACGCCCAGATGACGTCTCCAAAGTCCAGAAGCACCATGTTTTTAAAGAGCAGAGCTGGAAGAGCAAATTTAGACACAAAGGCCCCCAAACCCTTCGCCTGGCTCTGTGTGATGATATCTGCCCTGTAGGATATAACGGAAGAGAAATCCATAAACACACAGATGTGTGAGAATGAGAATGCTAACTTATTATGTGACAACAACTTAAAGGACTGCCTCGCTATGAAAGACTACTCAGTGTCATTTATTTCCATATTTAACTGGATGGATTAGAGGGTTGTTTGTTGACAAAACCAAAAGTGGTGAGTGTCTAAGGGTTGAAAAAGAAGAAGGCTTTCGTTAGACTTAATTTGTTTGTGTTGAGTTGGGATTTAGAGGATTTAAAACAAGCTCACAAGGCAATTAAGTTGGGGACAGGGGGGAAACATGAATTCAAAAGGTGTATTGTTGTACTTTCCACTAAAGTAAAAGGCATTAGAATAATCCCTGTAAATCCTGACATTATGAGTTTGTGTTGACTGCTTTTGCCTACCTGCCAGCTATGTAGCCACACAATATGATGCCAAAGCACTCGAGCAGAGCCGGGAACAGCTTATCGATGGACATGTGGGGTCCTGCTGCAGAGCCTGCCAGGGTATTTTGGGATATGTTCTTCCCATGGATGAGCACGTAGCTGTTAGCGGTCTCCATGATGATGACGGGATAGGGGTCTGAAGGTCAGGTGATGCCTGGGGAGTATCAGCACTCTGGAGGAACGAAGGAGTGTACAATCAGGAGAAAGTCTAAAAATGCAAGATACAGTCGACATTTGTTCTGACACAAAATACATCAGTAAATACCGCACAGGTGAATTTTGAAGTGTTTAAAATACGCTGGTTTCTAACACGTGTCTGCACAAAACATTAGCCGGCTTTGTGTGACCCTAATGTAGTTTATTTATAGCCTAATATTAGATTTTTACTTCTGGTGATTGCATTTGCGCTTCATAAATCCTAAAAACTGTCTTAATACGAAGGTATTTCCCGGGTCGGCCTTCAAAAATACGTCATCACTGAGATTTTTAAAGAATCAGAATCAGCAACAGGTTTATCACCAAGTAGGTTAACACCTTGTTGTATTAATGCACAGGTAAACACTGATAAAGAAGAGGAATTGTAAGAAAGGGACCATCAAATAAAACAAAGATTACAACAAATATTTTAAGAAAACGTGGAATATAGACTAAATATAGATAAAATGCAATATAAAAAACATTATTCACAATATAACTGAACAATATTGAGTTTATAAATTCGATAAATTGTACAGCCCTTCTTCCCACTACAGGGAATCCAAATCATGCAGATTATTTTAATATGTAATGTACATTAGGCTGTTTCTCTCTGATAAACACTACTGCAGGGTGCTCTTTAAGCCTCTTTGACAACCCTGCGACTTCAACAACCTCTCGATTAATTGCGCAGCCCTGTTTCCCACTTGAAGGAGCCCAAAATAAGGCAGATTATAAAGATTTTCAATGGAAATGAAGGTGTTTCTGTCTAATAAACAGTCCCTCGTGGTGCCCATCGCCCTTTGCTGGTTCCGCCCCTGAACAGCAGACCGTTAGCTCAGTAACGCTTCATTTAATGCTTTATATTATTTAACAACACTGTGACGTCACTTAATATACATTCGCTCAACGGCATAAAAATCTAACGGCTCCATTGTAACGGCCAGGTAACCGTTAGCTTTAGCTAGGTGCTAAAAACATCAGGAATAATAAACGTTAGAGGCTTTATCATCAACACCTGGCATTTATACATCACTAAAAACGAATTATTTAGGAACGTAATGCTTACCTTTGTTTCTAAAAGACCGCTTTTTTTCACAAATGTCCAATATTCATCTGTCCTGCCGTGTTTTCTGCCGTTTACAAGAGAAGCTCTGCATCTGACAGCTGCCGAGAGTGGCAACGCCCTAAACGTATGACGGGCAGTCAATTCGGCCAATCAGCGCCGAGATACGCCGAGAACTCCAACTGTGATTGGATAAAAGCGTGCGGCGTTTGCTGCACTCGTGTGATAAAGTCAATGATTAAATCTTTGGAGCATATTATGTCTTCAGAACAAATGAACTGAAACAAAGGTAAGTAAACATTGTTTTTGTACGATCACAATGACTGTGCCTTCAGTAAAGCAGTTAAAGTGCCCTAAACACAATTGTGTCTATAATAATATCACTTAATATTCTACACACAGTACAATGGAGGACTGAGAATGACATGAGAATAACAAAAGAATAAATAAGCATACGAAAATATACGTATTAAAAATAGTGAATTAAAATGTTAAAATATATATATATATATATAGATAAGAGTACATAAATACATCTGGAAATAAATACATATATATCTTGTGCATTTGTTGATTAGTGTGCATTGTGCTTTGTATGAATTAAAAAGGCTTATTAAATAACTGTGGCAAATCATATACGTATAACATTAATGTATTAATCAGATGGGTCTTCTCCCCCAAAAATTGAAGTTTATAGCATGTAGTTTGGAGCAAAACTCACTCTTTTTAGTGTGTGTGTGTGTGTGTGTGTGTGTGTGTGTGTGTGTGTGTGTGTGTGTGTGTGTGTGTGTGTGTGTGTGTGTGTGTGGTTTTGGCTATATGAAATATAACCAAATCCATGTAAGAGCACGCAAAAAAAGTGTGTGTTGTTGTTCATCCAGGCCTTGTCTGTCTGTTGGAAACCACAAGACTTACTCTTTTGAAAGCTTTAATAAAATATAATACTAATATATTTAACGGCAGATCATACACACAAACATCCTGTGCTTCTTCTTCCCTCCGTCCTGCCTGCTGTTCTGTTTGTCAGACAGATGTTTGAGAAAGAGCGTGAAGTTTGGGAGGAAGACGTCGTGGATTATTTGGATTCCTTGTCCATTTCGGGCTCTAAGGAGAAAAACAGCAGAGATCTTTAACATCAAGATACATTCATTTTTATTCCCTATAGTCTTTGCTAGTCTTGTTTTCTATTCATTGAATCCAATCTAATCCCATTTACCTAATCTGTTTTTTAATTTGGAGTAAAACATAGCCTTAGTTGTTAAGCTTTTATCATTATTATATTTTTTGCGATACTTTGCATTTCTATTTACGGTATTCCATTCAATTAACTTGTATTTATTCATTTTTAAATGTACATTTTTGTCACTGTTAGTCCTGCAAAACTGTTTGTATGAAAGAAGAAGATATTATACCATAACCAATAGCTGCTTTGTTCAATTCAAAGCTTTAAACACATGTTTGAGGTATTTTCTGGGCTCTCTTGACACATTCAACACATATTCAACATCTCTACATCTCTCCCATAAAGTGAAGTGATCTCTGTGAATGAAGCTCCCTCTCACCGCTGAAGCTGAACTGAGGGAAGCTGCTCAGGTCTCCTCCCCCGTAGAGCCTCTGCAGCTTTGCTCTCTCCTCTGAAAGATGTTTGATGTAATCTGGCTCTTCCTCCAACTGGCCTCCATTCAGCCTTAGGAGAGGAAGAGGAGAGGAGATGAAGAGGAAATTAAACATCATATTACACCTCACGTCACAGTTTCCCTCCAGTATTCCTTGGACATTTTCACAACTTTATACTGTATATTGGAATATGTTATACCGTGGATTACAATGTGCAAAAATGTGTACTTTTTCTAACGTCTTATATATAATTATTGGAGCAACAAAAAACCTGAAAAATATTCGGTTTTTATCTAATATATGAAGAAGAATTTTCTCTCTACCTGTGCATGTTGTTGTATTCTCTGATCTTCTCCAGGAAGAGTCTCTGTACCGGATCTAAATCTGAAAAAACACATAAAAACAATCGATTATAACCCCAAACTATTACCAGACACATATGATATTAGACAGATCTGCAAAACACCAGATTATGTGCTGAACGACTCTGTAATTTGATCTAAATAATCTATAGCTGTGAATGTATCTGTATAGTGTATTCACCTGCATGTGTTCCTATAGCGTCTTCCTCCCTCAGGGCTCCAGTCTGTGCTTCCTCCTCCTCGTCCTCTCTCCAGCAGCTCCTCCTTCAAATCCTCCATCACTTCAGCCGCTGTATTGTTATATAAAAAAAAACAGAAGCAGGAGAGATAAGGCCAAGAGGTGAATCCTTAACAAAGCATCCACTTTGATTTTAGTCCAAATCTCTTTGAGAGCTTAACAAATACCTGTTGTATCAAAGTTTCAATCAATACATCTATTCCTGGAGTGTCCATCTTGCATCTCTAGTATTTACTTATTACTTCCCTTCGTATTTGCTTCTGAAAATGCGTCTTCACCTACAGGAGTCAAACTTACCTTGCACAATATCCGCTCTTATAACCTCCTGACCAACTGGGCCTTGTGTAGCATGGCTAGGATCAGAAGTGAGCAGCTCCTCCAGATCTTCAGACTCAATCTTCAGATCCTCAGTCGGCTCTTTAGACGCCATCATGTCCTCAACCTCCACCTCCACCCTGTCCTCTCCAGGATCACCTTCTCTGTCCAGATATTCTGTGGTTTCATTCAGAGACTCGTTCTCCAGCGTTTCCAGAGAAGCCTCAACTTCAGCCATGGCCTCAATCCCGCTCCCTTGCTCCTCTCCGGACTCTTTTTCTGCTTCCTGACCAGTAGATTCATTTTGCCCCACTTCCTGGTGCCTCTGTCCTTGCTTGACACCAAGTATGGCCTCCAGCATAACAGACGTCTCAGCTTCTATCGCATCTGTGGCTTCAGAGATAGAATCTAGTGTTAAAATGTCCACCTCTGAAGTATCCTCAGAAACCAAAGCTTCCTCTTCTGTGGTTTCAACTCTCATCTTCTCCACTTTAGCTAGTACCTCAGCTTCTTCCTCGAGTGCGTTCCTTGTTTCTAGCAGAGCTTCTGCTTCAAGACTTCCGAATGCTCCCATGACTTTTGCTAAAGTTATAGATTCAAGTGACATGGATTCGTCCTCTCCATTTGCTTCAGGAGTTTTGGAAAGCTCTGCAGGAACAGGACAGAGAAGCTCTTTCACTAACAAGCCACTGTTTCCTTCTAACTCCTGAAGATCCTCAGATAAAGAGTCACATTTTGAAGGAACTCCGGGTAAAATCTGTTGCTCATCTACTCTTGAATTCTCAGCAGCTTTGCGTTTGTCTCCAATATCCTTCAGCTGTTCTTCTAGGACAGATTTTGTTAGGATGAGCTCTTCCTTTTCCAAAGACACTACTAGATCCTGGTCTACATTCACTGAGGATGATTCTACATTTGATTCATTATTCAAAGACAAGAGTGCAGAGTCTTGTGCATTAAGGATTAACGCAGCATGTGAGAGGTTTTCAGCTTCTTCAGTTTCCACTGTGGGCTCTATTGTTCCTCCAGAAACATGACAGGTGCTGGTGTCTATTGTAGATTCTATTGCTGGTTCTTCTTTGGGAGTCTGCAAGAGGTTCATTTCATAGGTGCTTTGGGTTTCTACTTTTAGAGCCTCTACTTGTACTGTGACGTCTGCTGTAGTTTCTTCGGGGTTTTCCAATTTAGCTGCTTTAGTTTCTAGTGTTTCCAAAGCAAAAAGGCTGGTTTCCACAGGTTGTTCTATTGTTTCAATCAAAGCTTTTTCTTCAGCAGTGTGCAAAAGGTTAACAGGACCTACGTCTGGGCTTTGGGTTTCTACTTTATCAGTTGTATCTGCATCGGACTCTACTGGAGTTTCTACTGAACCATCAGCAGCTGTGTCTCTAGTTTCTATTCTTTCCAATGGGAGGTGTATGGCTTCTACTGGTTCTATTGTTCCTGTTAAAGGTTCTTCTTTGGTGCAGTATGAGACTCCAGAATCTGTGCTTTTGTTTCCTTCTTTCTCAGCATTTACTGTGACATCTATTGAACTCTGTATTGGATCTTCAACAACAGCAGCTTCACTTTCTAGTGTTTCCAAAGCGAAATGGCTGGTGTCTACTGATGGTTCTATTGTTTCTATTAACGCTTCTTCTTTATCTGTGTGCAAAAGGGTTACAGGACCTGAGTCTGTGCTTTGGATTTCTATTTTTGGAGCTGCTACATTTACTGTGATGTCTAATGTAGGCTCTACTGACCCTCAACAACAGCAGGTATAGTTTCTAGTGTTTCAAATGCAACATGGCTGGCTCCTACTGGTGATTCTGTTGTTCCTATTAGAGGTTGTTCTTCTGCAGTGTGTGAGAGGTGACCAAAACCCAAGTCTGTGGTGTTAGTTTCTAATGTTTGAATTGTTGTATCCGCTTCAGCCTCCATTACAGTAACGGCAGCTCCAGTTTCTATTCTTTCCACAGGAGAATAGGTGATTTCTACTGGTGATTCTGTTATTTCTATTAAACGTTCTTCCTTGGTCTTGTATGAAAGTCCGGAGTCAGTCACTCCTTCAGCTGGAGTATCTACTGGACCTTCAACAACAGCTGCTCTAACTTCTAGTGTTTCTACAGGAGATATTTCGGGCTCTACTGGTGATTCTAATGCATGTTCTATCAAGGTTTCTAATGTAGGAGCAGGAGAAGAGAAGTCTCCATGTTCTTCTCTTGTGTGTGTTCTGATGAGGGCAGAACTTTGGCAGTTTCCACTTTAGTTTCCTCTGCTTCAGTCACGGTTTGGCTTTCTTTTGAAGTGTTTGATGCTAATGCTGTAGATGTTGTGCTGGTAGCAGGAACTTTCATTTTGGAAATATCATCAGCAACTTCTTTGATAGTAGAAGAAGCAGGAAAGACTTCTGGTTCCTCCTTTGACAAATGAGGAATATTTGAGGTGGTGGTGGAAGGTGTGGGAGGTGGAACTGGAAGGAGGAAGTGGAGAAGAGGAAAAAAGACGATGTTAGGGGCATGAAGAAGGGAGAAAAAAGTGAATCAACAACTCAAGAGCACTTCTTCTTTTGATCTAACATGACCAAGATACAGACACAAAAGTAAACATGTTGATTTTATTCAAAAGCTTTGGTTTATCTGAAGCTAATGTAGTTTCAGGATTCTTGCTGTTCTGAACCCGTTTCATCACGATGAATGCTCTGATTTTAAGGAGCTTTAGATAAAAGCTTCAGTTAAACGTAATGTCATTTCAAAGAGTCTGAAAAAATAGCCAAAAATTATGCATAAAAAGTGTTGAAGAAGTGGCTCTCAAAACCATAAAAACTAAACGCTCTTCAGGGGGGAAATGATCCCGTTCGAATCCAAAACCTGCTGGATATAAGAGATCTGTGATAGCGTTTGTTGTTCCATGACAGAGGCTTGACTCTTTCTCATCCCCCTGCTCTCTACACATCACCCTGAATGAGCTGACCTTTAGCAGCAGGAGGCTTTGATCCCGGCCTACGATGGGAGAAGATTTGCTCCAGGAGTTTAGAGACATCCACCGCAGGCTGGTGCTTGGCCTTCTCTGTAAGTAAAGGAAAACACAGAATGAGATTCAAATGACTTCAGTCGAGGACATTCTTAATATACTTAGGTGATCTGTTCGCTGGAAGGTTTCTTCACATGAAGCACTTTTAGTTACTGCTTTACCAAAATATTCCACTCAATAAGGAAACCCTGCAAAAAACGTATTTGACCGCAGCCTTAATATTGGTGTCGGAGGATAACAATAGAGATGGAGATTACATCTAAAAACCACACAGACAGACAGACAGACAGACAGACAGACAGACAGACAGACAGACAGACAGACAGACAGACAGACAGACAGACAGACGTGTGTCTTACTGATGTGTGTCCTGCGTGGTTGATATCCTTGTGAAGGTTTGAAGCTGTACAGTGCAGTTTGTGACCTCCATACCACTCTGCACAACTCCCTGTGAATACACTGGACACACACACACACACACACACACACACACACACACACACACACACACACACACACACACACACACACACACACACACACACACAGTTTTAGTGTAGGTAAACATGCAATAACCTTAAATGCATTGAATATACTTCCCACATGAGTAACTTGTCTATAGACTCTCTGTGCAGCACATCAGTTTTCATGCTTTGTATTTGAACTATGTTAAATTGCATCGTTTCTATCAAATAAAGAATAAATGAAAAATGAACTTTAATAAGTCACTGCTATCTATAGTTCATCCATGGGGTCAAAATAAAGTCATTTACATATAGAAAATAAACAAATGTACTCACACATAATCCTGTTCCTCTTCTGAACAATACAGCAGCCATTACTGTTTAAATAATATTATATATATATATTACTGTAATACAAGTGTGTAACTCTTTGGTAACACTGAGGAGGAATGTCTCTCTGGGAAGGAACTAAATGTCCTGCAGCTCCCGGTGCTCCACCATGGCAGTTTAACGCTCTTTTAACAGATTTTGAGACACTTGCATAGTATTTTAACGCATTAAATTTGCACAAAATGCCAAAATAACAAACACAATGAATTAATGTTGGTAACTTATCTAAACGCGTCGATAAAACACCCTATAAATGTCGACTTAAACTGATTAAATCGACTTTTATCCGCTGTTTGTTACGTTATATGCGAGCTAGCTAACATATTTTGGTTAAGGTCAGCTGTCCTGTGTGTTCAAAGCATTTTTAAAGCTCTCGTCTTTAAACCTCCAAATGTTGATGTCAAGAAACAAAGAAAAATACGGACTAGCTCCTCCGGTTGTACTCTTCAAAATAAAAGCCTCAACAAAATCTGTCTTTTTGAAAGCGTTACCGTCCATGTCATAGGTATCAACAAATGATAATACTTATTGTACATGTTCAAATGGAAACGTTAAAAAAGAAAGTGTCATTATTAACTGGGAATTGATTTTGCCTCAATGTTTTGCACTTGCTACTTAGCTGTTTTTCTATGAGTTGCTTTTACTTTGAAGGGAATGCTGGGTAACATCCGGTGTTTTTCTGGCTTACTGTTTTGCCTTGTTGAAGAAAGGAAACGCCCCCTTTCTCTGCATGCGATAGATACTTTATTGATCCCAAATTGGGAAAGTCTTGCGTTACAGGAGCAGCAGTGTGTTCAGTCATTAAACATTTGAAAGGTGGAATAAATTATAGACTTAATAAAATCTTAAATCTACAGCACAAAATAGATACATCACAAATAATAACACAATATAAAATATTCCGGATTAAATAACATGATCCATAAAAGACCAACAAGAAAAACGCAGCAACAGAAATAGATTTATACTCCACAGTGGATGGTATATATGGTATATAGAAACAGTATATGAATTGGAGATAAATGAATGAAAAGTGATAAGGATTCTAACCCTAACCCCTAACCCCTAACCCTACACTACATTTTGTACTTCTACTTCCAATTCAAGACTTTTTTAGAAAACCACTGCCTGAGTTTGATCGATTGATTTATCCACATATTTAAGGTCATTTTTCGGACATACACTACTTTATAACATTTGCTGTAAATGTTTAGTTTTAGATTTTATTATGTCTAAACTTTATTCCACCTTTCAAATGTTTTACTGTCTGAACACACTGCTGCTCCTGTAATGCAATCATTTTCCAATTTGAATGTATGAAAGCGTCTAATAGGTGACATGTAATGTATGTTTGGGAAAACCACATATTTTGCCAAGTGGAATAAACAATAACGAACGCTGTCTTAATCTCCTGCATTTTACCAGAAAACCAAAATTAAAGACGAGCCACAAATAATATGAACTTTTCTTCAGTATCTTTACAGATTTACAGTTCAGGACACCTGTGTTTGTGTGTGAGGAGAAACATGGTTTACCACAACAACAAAACAGAAACAGCTGCAGTCTTGGTCCAACTGAATTTTATTCTGAACATTAAAGACAACAACGTACATCTCTTCTTCTACAGTGATAATTAACAGCAGGCTGTCTCTATGGCCCCCTGTAGCGCTCATATATTAACTCTCAGATAGCAGTAGTATTATACACAACCTGGTAGGTGGACAGTTAGAACGGGTTCAAACTGGATCAGTTTCAGAACAGTGTGGAGAGGAAGAAGAGGAGGAGGGGTTTAAGACAAATGCATCTTCAGGGGAAACACAATCATTCGATCACACCTTCCTCAGGTCAAGCTGACTTCTGATTGGACAGTGGCTGGTCACTCAGGTAACTATAGGTTGTCTCAGTGGGAATTCAGTAACCGTGGCATTGAATTAAAAAGCAGCCAATTAGCTCACTAGCTAACATATCTACAGCAACGTTACCTGTCCAACTGGCTAATGCAGCGGCCACTTTGAATACTCATAGGAAGAAATGATGCTGCATTCAGAGAAACGTGTGTGTTTGAGTGTTTTCAAACAAAGGAAATTAAGTGATTGAATGCAATTGATGCCTTACTTTCCAAATTAGTGATTTGTTGTTTCTATTTTATGTAAACAAAACTGGACAAATTGGCACGTTTTCCAGAACAAACCAACACAACCCCATGTGAAGGCATCAGTAGTAAACAACATTTAAAAAAACTATACAAACACTTAATATTTGTTTTAAATACTCAATTGTATAAACAAATAAAAAATTACAATGGTACTCAAAGAACTCAGGCGTCCATCAAGGCCAAATGCCATATCCACCCACTGATAAATAAATCAAATATAATCTGTGACCACCCCCGTGATTATGGTTTGCTCCAAAATGTACCGGGTTCCATGCTAAACCCTTTCTCTTAATTTCAGTAGTTTTCACATTAATTAAATAAAAACAAACACACAAACATCTTGTAGGACGCAACTACAAGTTATTTAAAGGAATTAGTTTTATAAATATTTGAATAAACATGAATATTTGGAGCTGAAATGAGATACCATAGCCTTTAGCTTACTAGCTAGCCAATGTTCGTGCACATGTTAAGCAGCCACCACAGCATTTATTCTCAAAACTGGTAAATAATCTGCAGTTTTATTTAATAAATTGCCTTAAGAGGATGGGGCAGATGCTATTCTATACTTTCTTTATAAGTACTATCTTTATCTGTTCCATAGAAGCTCCAATTTCTACCTAATATTTACAAGCGAGCTAAATGTGGATTCATCCGCCACGGAAAGTAGTCCCAAACGGTAATTCCTGTTGTTTGATTTACATTTCCTTTAAATTCCAGTACTTTTTGACAATAAATGATCAATTATAAGAAACAAAACAAACATTTATGCATTATGCTTTACGTTCAATATTAGCAAATTTCTACTTTGACTATTCAAATTGGCCGCTATGCAACATTGAGTCCTGCTCTGCTCTAATACCAGTGACAGTGTGTGCGTTTTAAAAGTGCTGGGAGTGCCAACACAGTAACTTTGTAATTTACACATACAGTATCTTCCTCAGGGTTGGAGTGTGGTAATGGTCTAAAAGGATGTCTACTATAAGAAAAAGGTCAGTACTACCTTGCATGTTCAGAGTTCCCCTGCATATATAGTGACAGCCACTTTAACAACAGCTTTTAAGACATCTTTCTTTACCGTACCTTAATGTATATTAGCTGTCACCTGTTCCCTGTGTGTTCCAGCATATTATATTATATTTGAAACATGATAAAGGGACACTTTACTTCATTTTTTTCAGCTTATTAGCATCGTTTCACATTAGATCTGTACATATTAGCATTTCCGACACGACAAGTGTCAATGAAAGCGCCAAAAATTCCAATTAAAGTCCCTTTACATGCATTCACTCCCAGCAGAAAGAGGAGTTTCACTTAAGACTCTGAAGTTAGAAAACAAAATAAAAATGTACACTGAATCGTACCTATAATTAGCCTGTCCGCACATCAACACTCATACAGTCGTTCACACACACACACACACACACACACACACACACACACACACACACACACACACACACACACACACACACACACACACACACACACACACACACACACACACACACACACACACACGGTTTGTTTTTTAAGGGAGTAGAAGGAGAGCTGGGATTGTCACTGGAGTGTCTGTGAGGCTGAAGCAGAGGAGGAGGAAAAACCCGGGTGATATCGAGGACTGGACTGGATTCATCGGAGTAGACACTAAAACATAGGAGGGCAGACGTAGACTGGACTGGAAATACACAAAATGACTCAGTGGAGAGCAATATAAGAGCTGCCTTTTAAAATCTCCCATTTGGTTCTGGCCTGTACAACTGGTACGATCTCTAACCAGCAACACATTTTTAAGACCTGATAAATTCAAACTTAGCAAAAGACCTAAAATTGCATCACACGTTAATCTCAGAAAGCTGATATGTAGTTATTTGTGACGTTTGACTTTGCGCAAACTACATAAAAATGTGTATTTAAAAAGAGGAACATTTGCACACTGCGCTGTCTGCCTTCAGGATAAAGCATTGTTTCAAATGACTAGCACGTACATTTAGACGACTAATGCCACTCCAGTTTTCATCTTTTGCGGCTAAATGACATTGAGGCTAGTTGAGAATGTCTTTACAGATGTATTTCTGTATTGCTATGCCTTGTTTTCTGGTTTGAAGACACCAACCAGCCCAGAGTATCGGTCCGTCAGTCACTTTCTGGTCATTTAATTTGTAATATTAGTAAATTGCACAAATTGAGCATAAAATACACTAAAATAATGGGGGTTACAACTCAATTTTGACACAAAACAGGGTTGCAACATTGAGTAGCACTATATGACCAATGTTAATATTGTATAATGGTGGTGTAAATCCCCAAATTAACCAAATGACCCCAAAAAAGTGACTGATATGCACAACTATTATAAACATCATGTAAGCTCTAAAAGAAATTAAGTAAAACAAACTAATATAAATATTCCAGTCCAGTCTAATCCAGCTCCACATTTTATCAGTGTGGTTTCATCCGGTCCAATCCAGTCCAGTCTGATCCTGTCCAGGTTTTTAATATTATTTTTACGGTTCTTCAAACAGCTGGAGGTCGAGCCTGACCACAATCTCTCCTGTAGGAACCTCGTGGAGCAGCAACCGCTTCGTGATTGGTCCTTTAGAGCCCTGGTCCTTCTTTATTTCCGCCAATCGGATCTCTGTCCTGCCCAGGAAGTCTGTTCAGGGGGCGGAGTCAAAGAGAAAGCGTGAAAATGTACTGTAAGGGTGTTTTATAACAAGCAAAACACATTTAGTGCCAATAGTAGTGTAGTGATGACGTGTTGTTGTCAGCCGACATTGAAGTTAGCATCTCCATAACCCTAGACTTAAAGCCAATGGTATTTATCCATTTGTTCAACAGGATAATCTCCACATATTAACACCACTTTTTGAGTAAAAAGTCAATGTTGGGCTATAAAGGAACTACAGCACGGTCACATGACTTCACGTCACCAACGCTAAGCTAAAGGCGGCTAATGTTGGGCTATAAAGGAACTACAGCATGGTCACATGACTTCACATCACCACCGCTAAGCTAAAGGCGGCTAATGACGGGCTATAAAGGAACTACAGCACGGTCACATGACTTCACGTCACCAACGCTAAGCTAAAGGCGGCTAATGATGGGCTATAAAGGAACTACAGCACGGTCACATGACTTCACGTCACCAACGCTAAGCTAAAGGCGGCTAATGTTGGGCTATAAAGAACTACAGCACGGTCACATGACTTCACGTCTCCACCGCTAAGCTAAAGGCGGCTAATGTTGGGCTATAAAGGAACTACAGCACGGTCACATGACTTCACGTCTCCAACGCTAAGCTAAAGGCGGCTAATGCTGGGCTATAAAGGAACTACAGCACGGTCACATGACTTCACGTCACCAGCACTAAGCTAAAGGAGGCTAATGTTGGGCTATAAAGGAACTACAGCACAGTCACATGACTTCACGTCTCCACCGCTAAGCTAAAGGTGGCTAATGATGGCCGTGACGACGTTTAGTCGTCTTCTATAGACACAAAAGCCCTTTGTCTCTACTGCAGATACTGCATATGAATATTTGTTGTTATTTAGACTGACCGTCAGGAGAAAACTGGTCTCGTTCGAACACAGTGACACACAGGACGTCCTGCTCCAGGTCCTTTATAAAAAACTGACAATTGGAGTTCCACTTCGGATTCAATGTGTCCTAAAAAAGGGATCAAATGTATTTAAAGAAAGATCACAGTATAAGTTATAGAAGACGTATAAAAAAGTCTCTTAATATCTGATCAATAATGTAATAATACTTAATGAAAACACAACGGTGTCCTGAACAGAGTCTCACCTGTAATGTTTTTGTGATATGGCACTGTGAACCCATGGTTACCTCACAGTATGGGTTACTCTTTCCTGGAAATACACACAAACACATATTAATATACATATGTATTGCTCCATAGATACTGTGTTCATGTATTTATTTTGAATGTCTGATATTGTGATTGCACTTAGTAGCATTTTTAGTGTTTAACAATATTTTTAATGGCATTAAGCTTGAAAAAAGGGTTTGGATTAAACACTTTGAACGTACCATGTGAGCGACAGGGTTTCAGTTCGATGCCCTCCACGATGTTGACCATCAGTCGGCCGATTCCTGTCGCCCTCTGAGAGCGCACTGAGACAAAAACACATTCGTTATGTTATCATATTTATTCGGTCATTTACAAAACATCCAGGATGGGGAAATAAAATACCTAGATACGCTTTCTCTCTCTTCTTCTTCTCCGTCTCGATGAAGAGCTCTGAAGCGGCTTTAATCTTCTGAACCCACGCCGTCCTAAACAAACAAAGAAACCCACAACAAAACCAATTATTTTTTTAAGCAAATCCAGATATTTTGAGTGTATACCCTAAACATCAAGCTGCATCAACCACTCTCAAAACTGTCCTTGAGTGAAAGTACTCAGTGGTGGTGTTACCTCTCGTTGATGCTCTCGGCTCGCAGTGTGTAGACCCTGTCGATGTGAGAGATGTGGAACAGCGGCTCGTCTCCGGACGGGTCTGTGGGCAGCTTCACCAACACCTCATTCAGGAAGATCGGCTGGAAGAGAGAGGAGGGATTATCTTAAAGTTAGAAGTCATATCAAAGTCGTAAGTCATAGTCGGGGTATAAACACGTTGACCTGAGGTCCATCTATTCTAAGCATATTCTGAGGAGACTCTTCAACAGCAGTGTGTGTGTGTGTGTGTGTGTGTGTGTGTGTGTGTGTGTGTGTGTGTGTGTGTGTGTGTGTGTGTGTGTGTGGTCTTACCGTCTTGTACATGCGGTACTGCAGGTGTGTTTTCGAGGAGAACACTTTGTCTGAACCAGACCAGCCCAGAGGTTTGGTCACCTGTGAGAAAGGCAGTAAGTGATATCCGTCACATAAATGTATTTGAGTAACACTACAATATTTCCTCCTGAAGTGTAGTAAATGTACAGGAAGTATAAAGCAGCAGGAAGTACCTGTGTGAGCAGCAGGAAGTCATTGAACAGGAAGCCGTACAGCTCCTTGCTGCTCTTTGCTTTGAACAGCTTCCCGCTGTGGAGGAACTTCCTCGGACCCAAACAGTTTGTGACCGAGTTAAACACCAGCTGCTGCAGGACGGAGAGAGAAGGGGTTAATGTTTATAGTCCATAAAATATATAAAATGAGAGGCAATGACATAAAAGAGGACATATTATACTGATGTTCAGGTGTATATCAGTATGTAGCGTCTCTACTTTAAAGAGTCCTCTCCTGCTGATGTTCAGGTGTATATCAGTATGTAGTGTCTCTACTTTAAAGAGCCCTCTCCTGCTGATGTTCAGGTGTATATCAGTATGTAGAGTCTCTACTTTAAAGAGTCCTCTCCTGCTGATGTTCAGGTGTATATCAGTATGTAGTGTCTCTACTTTAAAGAGTCCTCTCCTGCTGATGTTCAGGTGTATATCAGTATGTAGTGTCTCTACTTTAAAGAGTCCTCTCCTGCTGATGTTCAGGTGTATATCAGTATGTAGAGTCTCTACTTTAAAGAGTCCTCTCCTGCTGATGTTCAGGTGTATATCAGTATGTAGTGTCTCTACTTTAAAGAGCCCTCTCCTGCTGATGTTCAGGTGTATATCAGTATGTAGAGTCTCTACTTTAAAGAGTCCTCTCCTGCTGATGTTCAGGTGTATATCAGTATGTAGTGTCTCTACTTTAAAGAGTCCTCTCCTGCTGATGTTCAGGTGTATATCAGTATGTAGTGTCTCTACTTTAAAGAGTCCTCTCCTGCTGATGTTCAGGTGTATATCAGTATGTAGAGTCTCTACTTTAAAGAGTCCTCTCCTGCTGATGTTCAGGTGTATATCAGTATGTAGTGTCTCTACTTTAAAGAGTCCTCTCCTGCTGATGTTCAGGTGTATATCAGTATGTAGAGTCTCTACTTTAAAGAGTCCTCTCCTGCTGATGTTCAGGTGTATATCAGTATGTAGTGTCTCTACTTTAAAGAGTCCTCTCCTGCTGATGTTCAGGTGTATATCAGTATGTAGTGTCTCTACTTTAAAGAGTCCTCTCCTGCTGATGTTCAGGTGTATATCAGTATGTAGTGTCTCTACTTTAAAGAGTCCTCTCCTGCTGATGTTCAGGTGTATATCAGTATGTAGAGTCTCTACTTTAAAGAGTCCTCTCCTGCTGATGTTCAGGTGTATATCAGTATGTAGCGTCTCTACTTTAAAGAGTCCTCTCCTGCTGATGTTCAGGTGTATATCAGTATGTAGTGTCTCTACTTTAAAGAGTCCTCTCCTGCTGATGTTCAGGTGTATATCAGTATGTAGAGTCTCTACTTTAAAGAGTCCTCTCCTGCTGATGTTCAGGTGTATATCAGTATGTAGCGTCTCTACTTTAAAGAGTCCTCTCCTGCTGATGTTCAGGTGTATATCAGTATGTAGTGTCTCTCCTGGGACATGTCTCCATGCTGTAATGTTCTAAAAGCTCTTTATGTTTCTCATACTGCCTGTGCTGCAGCTCCTCTTTTTACCCTCTGTCTGAAACCAGAGCCCATTCTGCTCTGATTGGTTAGCTGGCCGGCTCTGTTGTGATTGGTCAACCACTTATAGATTTGCCGCTCATTAGCCTATCACGTACAATGTGTTGGAGCGCTAGTGTGCATGTTATAGAGTGATGTTTAGGAAGTAAACAAAACAGTCAGTTGGCGGTGTTTCAGGCAGGGATTTGTTTGCTTATCAGTCTGTGTGTGTGTGTGTGTGTGTGTGTGTGTGTGTGTGTGTGTGTGTGTGTGTGTGTGTGTGTGTGTGTGTGTGTGTGTGTTTACCTCCGACAGGCCTTCACACTGGACGTGAGCCTGAATCCACTCCAGACGATCGGAGTTCTCCTTCTCCCTGACGCCCTCGTTCACCTGAATTTGTGTGCACATTAAATGAATACGATTATTATTAAAGTTGATATGTCTGCGAGAAAATTCAAAAGTATATTAAACAGACTTTACAGACAAAGCTATTTTTTTCTCATCAATACATCTGCTGTTTATCTCCCAGATTAATTGATGAAAACAAATAGTTTAAAATGTTCATCTCAGTTTCCAAAATTACAAGAATATAAGATATACTTTTTGCACTCCAATGTTGATATATTATACAACAAGGAAAAAAGAAGCTGAATCAGCCTTTTTAGAATACTGCATAAAAATGTACATTTAATTGATTAACAAATGAATTACAGATTATTATTCTGTCAATCTACTAATATTTACAGCTCTAATATATATATATAAATCACATTTTTAAGAGGTCAATGGTAGAATTTGTACAGTTCTGACTGCCATTGACTTCATTTAAAATGGAAATAAGCACCGATAATTTGAGTTTTTGTGTGTATGTGTGTGTGTGTGTGTGTGTGTGTGTGTGTGTGTGTGTGTGTGTGTGTGTGTGTGTGTGTGTGTGTGTGTTCACCTGCGAGCACAGTTCCTCAGCTTTCTCCAGAGCAGCTTTCAGGTGGCTGTTGTCGGGATGAGACTCTGGAGTGTTTTCTATAATCTGTAATCACAGGAAGAGAAGAGTGAGTAAATCAGAAGCTTCATTTAAAAGTGAGATTTAAACGTCAGTGTTTTTGTGGTACGTACGTTCTTGATGATGAGAGGGTAGCGGGTGACTCTCTGCATGGGTTTGAGCAGGAAGCTCGAGAGAGGCATCCCTTTACAGCGCGGATCCATCGCTAATCTCTGAGAGACGGAGAGGAACAGGAAGAGATTAGATAAGGACTTTCCAACGATGCTGTATTGAAGCTGTTTTCCGTAGACATACATTTAATTAATTACAGCCCAGGGGAGGGGGTTAATATCACAAGAAATAAGAGCGAATTTCCACAAATAATGTCGTGAATTAATAGAAAATGATTTGATATTTTGGGATTAGAAATTCACGCATTCATGAGTAAAAGTGACTTTAATGTCTTGAGTTTATTTATTGAAAATGTATATTTTTGGTTGTAGATTTACCAATCAAACATCAGGTTTTTGTGACGGAAACTTCTGGAGCAATGGAGACTAAACTCAGGAGAGCTGAACTTGATGTCAAACACTGAAGGTTTATTATGGAGTTAACGGCGGGAGAATTGACGAGACATTTGCTGCAGCCACGAGGTGTCAGAGCGACCAATTCTGAAGATCTCTCCTGCAGTCCGAGGATTTAACCAGTTCAGAGAGAGAATCAGCATTCCTCATCAGCGAGACTCAACAAATATGGACCCTGAATCTAACTAAAGATGTGGTCCATAGCAAAGAATGTATGCCAGGGAGTCTACGCTCCAGATAAGAAGGGCTTCTAGACGTCTCTGAACAATAAAGTATCTCAGGTCAGCTTGTGCTCGGTCAGAAACTGGCATCAACAATGCGCCCAAGCTGCCCCTCCTTAAGGGAGATAACAGCACCCCCCCCCCCGAGGCCAAAGACCTACACCAAGGGAACGCAGACAGAGGAAGGAAAACATTTGCTTTAAATCTCTTTGTAGAGTTATGTATTTTCCTGGAAATGTAAGATATTATTACCTAAAGTTTTGATTATTATTCTCTAATGACCCTAATAATGAATAAAGTAATATATTTATTGAAATAAAATAAGCAGATTAATGTCATGAACTCCTCTGGAAAACATTACAACATAAAGTGTGTGTGTGTGTGTGTGTGTGTGTGTGTGTGTGTGTGTGTGTGTGTGTGTGTGTGTGTACCTTCAGGAAGTCTTTGATCTCAGGGTTGTCGTCTGTTTTCTGCTGAATCAGCGTGGCTCCGTTCAGCTGACACGAGCAGAATCTGAACACAAAGGTTGATCTCAGAGTCAGAAAACTATTTACCAACATTTAAATGTAAACATATTTATTTATTTATGATTAAAGGACAGGACTGATCGGAGCCTGTGATGTGATTTCAAGGCTGACAGACAGAACCTGATGTATGGCTGCATGTGAGGCAGCTGATTGGTCAGGATGTCACCAATCATCTTCACCGGCATCCGGTCACCTGACATCTTCTTCCTCACCCTCAGAGCCCTGCAGGGGGGGAGAGAGAAATGAGTGTGTGTGATACAGGAGTGTGTGATACAGGACTGTGATACAGGAGTGTGTGTGATACAGGAGTGTGTGATAGAAGTGTGTGATACAGGAGTGTGTGTGTGTGTGTGTGTGTGTGTGTGTGTGTGTGTGTGTGTGTGTGTGTGTGTGTGTGTGAGATTAATGAGTGTTTGATTCAAGTGTGTGATAAATGTGTGTGTGATACAGGAGTGTGTGATACAGGAGTGTGTGATAAAAGTGTGTGTGATCCAGGTGTGTGTGATAAAAGTGTGTGTGATCCAGGTGTGTGTGATGCAAGTGTGTGTGATAAAGGTGTGTGATACAGGTGTTTGAAACAGGTGTGTGTGATACAGGAGTGTGTGTGTGTGTGTGTGTTTCTCTTTACTTGAGCAGCTTGATGTTGCACATGATGAGCTCCTTCCAGTTGACGAAGATCATCGCCACCTCCTTCTCCGTCAGCAGCTCGCACTCCAGCAGAGGTTTGTGGAAGATCTGAAAAAAACAATAACAAAAACAAACCTTTCACCAAATCTGAATCCTGTAAACATTTGGGTAAATATATATAACACTGAGGTTTCGTGTGAGCGTTACCTCTGTGACGAGCTGCAGGTCGTTGGCGTAGTTCTCCTCGGTGACGATGAGCTCGTGGATGTACCCCTGCCTCTTCCTCTCCATCGGGCTCAGCATGTCCAGCAGGTGGAGGTCAGCGCACCCTGAAACACACACACGACACACACACATTACAACAATACACACAAACAGATGTCAATCACACTGAATACTCAAAATTGTGCAAAACTTGAGTAATTATACCTCGTTATATTTTACCCATGCTAAATACATACCTGAGATCTGGACTAACAGTGCAGGAAGTGTGTTTTATAAATCTGTGATTATGTGAGGATTTCTGTCATTCCGATGTCCACATTAAGTGTGTAGAGATATTTTAAGTTATAGAGAAATGTGTATTTATGACAGTGGATCTTTAAACAGTTACCAAACAAGAAAGCTTCTTAATTAATCAAAATGATAATTGATATTTGCGTGAAACTGCAATTCAAATTAAATACACAAAATGTGTCGTCTGGATATTTATTACTTGTATTACCAAACATTTTTTGATTAAAACGTTCAAAAAGTACATTTCTAGATTTATTTAATCGTATTATTGATTAGCTAAATGTTCAGTCCTTCAGATTTAGTCGTGATAAAATAATGTTTTGAAAAAGCTGACTTAAAAATTAGGAAATTTCTTCCATCTTTTAATCTCCATCTATTTAAAAGAGCCTCTGTTTAACGATAAACTCACGGTTAATAAATGTAGTATTTATATACAAAAATAAATCCAGCACCTCTGAAATAATATCAGCTTACTTTACGGGAATTTATTTCTCAAAAAGTTCAATTATTATTTTACCAACACCATTATTTAGGGTTTTCCTTTACAAATTGATCTCTAGCTATTGCAGTATCATCAATTATTAATACTAATTGTGAAGTCAAATAAATAATAGCTGATAAAGACAAAATATTTAGCTCCATTACATTGTACACAACGTGTGTGTGTGTGTGTGTGTGTGTGTGTGTGAGAGAGTAACGAGGCCAGTGGACTGCAGTCTGTCTCAGAGCATTTAATCATCAGGACCAATCAGATTCACCGCTTCATCAATCATCTCCACCAATAAAAACCTCTGGACATTTTTTGCTATCAACGGCGCTACGCTTACACCATTCTGTACATTTCATCCAATCATCCGTCCACTCATTCATCCATTCGTTGAGTTTCCTCTTCACTCCTTTATGTGTCCATAAAATGGCTCATTCATGCTTTATGTTCACTCGCTCACTCGCTCACTGACACCAAGTGCAGTCTGGGTACATTTGGCTGTTAATCCATTCATCAGAGTCTCTATTTATACTTCATATCGACAATAACCATTCATTAGAGTAACTATACAGGAGATCTCTTTTAAACAAACCAAACTGGACCAGAGCCGGAGCACAGAGTGTTAAAATCCAGAATGTGCTGCTTCCACCTGCAGCCCCAAAGGATTTCAACTGAATGCTTATAGGGGGAAACCATGTCTGAAGGTGGGAGGGTTAGCATGTAGTAACAGCGTTTTAACGACTATCGATGTAGCTGGTGTGCAGCCCGGCTCTGGTGCAGGTGGGTTTTTATTTTAGACTAAAATACTCTCTGGCTGTGAGAATGAGTCTCTACCATCGGCGCCCAAAATTACCCTTAAAACCAGAATACTAACATTTCTACAACAGTGTATCAGGGCCTTTGAGAGATAAAAGAGGGGGGGGGGACTTTGAATTTCCAAGAAATACAGCTTTAAGTCAAATAAATTGGGACTTGGGTTTCTTTTTTCCAATATTCTCTAAGATCGAAGTTATAAATTAACATAACCTATACGTCTATATTTACGGGGGAAAAACATGAGAGAAAAATCGCACATCCTCTGTGATTGAAGTCGTACATTTACGGGGAAAAATACTCCCATTAGCCCAGAAGAACTAGTCTGCTTCAGCTCTTTCCACGCAGATCTGTAATGCGCTGAGGCTGAACGCACCCTTTAAAATTAAGTGGAATTGTGTTGTAATTTTCCACATTAATGTCAGAAATCCCCTTCTTTTTACCTCTGAAATCCAGAGTTTCTTTCTTCAAATATTTCATTTAAAAGTAAAAGGTTTTACCCACAATAGCACTAATACACTGTTGTATACATCTGTACATGTGGGGCTCAAAACAAACCAGCTAGTGACCCAAAAGTGGGCCCCCAGCTTCAGTTTTGTTTCCCAACCGATGGTCTTTGACTCGTCCTCCAATCAGAGCTTTCACCCTCCAATACTGACACACCCAGGAGCCAATGGGATCCAAGCAGGTTAATAATGATCACAACTCTATTGCTCTGTGTATAAAAAGATCAATAACCGTTCCATTTGTGTTTCTGAGGGGTAAACATTAAATCACAATACTGTCATCTGGATAAACAAACAAAAAACAACAACAACAAACAATACAAATCTGATATGGCAACCTCTATAAAACTAGTCTGTTGCTATGGAAAAAAAATATATCTATTATTTAAAAGTGAGGCAATGCTGTCATCTGCCCCTCAACTCAGAGTTGCTCAAATCACTGATATGAGGCATGGAGAAATACTGATACACCTGGCTGACCTTTACTGGGGATAAATGTCTTTAATGGTTGATTGGAGGCACAGGGATCTGCAGTAATGGAGCTGATGGTGCCGCTGTAGAGCAGTGTTCTTACTGTGGGGGTTTAAAATCCAAGGGAGGAGCCAATCCTTTTGGTTTTAATAGCAAGCAGCAAAAATATTTTCAAAAAGGCTGCTGTTCAAGGAGGTCACGCTCACATTAATTGAAAAACAAATATGACATGTTTGAGAAATGTAGCCACAACTCAAAGCAGCTGAATACTAAAGAGTATTTTGGGATAGGCTGTGTGAGATGAGAAGATCCACACCATGTCTGCTCACCTGGTTTCACAGGTTTTCTATTATGTAGTTTTTTGTTGTTAAATATTTAAGTCGTTATGTAAAAGTAATCCCACTTATGTGTGTGCTAGAGCTAGCAGTCGATTAGCCTAGCTTAGCGTGCAACAGAAAGCAACTTTCAAATCCTCTAAAATACATAACCTAAGCTCACAAATTAAAAACATGGACTGTGTTTGTTTGATCTTTTAAAAGCCTTAAAGTAAGGAGTGTGATGTGCGGGCTTTAACAAACCTGGGCCTGTTTTGAGCCTAGCTAGCTGTTTACAAATGATTTCCAGTTGCTAAGCTAGGCTAATAATCACCTATCTGAAGTGTGTGTCTAGTCAGAGGTGTGAGCGTGGTATTTATTTTCTCCCAAAACAAACGAGCTTATTTTACCCAAAATGTCAAAGTATTCCTTTAACTGGAATGAATGAAAGATGTGATAAACGAGCCACCAGCGAGGGATTTGAGTTTTTCCTTGAACAATCGTTCCACCCCTGCAGATTGCGTAACAAATAATGTGTGTGTGTGTGTGTGTGTGTATTGATAATGTCCATCATCGTGGTTTGCTAACCCCTAACAGTGTGACAGCATCTAATCGTCATAGCAACAGACAAAACAAACATGTAAACAAATAATAAAAACAACAGAACATGAAACAGATCGGGTAAAACTAATACACATTTAAGAATGTTAAAACGGCAACGGATAAAAACATAATGACCATTTGAGTGTGTGTGTGTGTGTGTGTGTGTGTGTGTATAAACGGTTCACACTGTTTCAGGTTCTTGTGCATTGCTTAAAACTCTCAAACTGTACCATGTTGCTTTGTGTCATTTGGTTAGGTAGTGCTCATTTAGCTTTAGCGCTAAGCTACAAGCTAAGTCCCATTCCAGCCACTCGCTCCCTTCTATGCCTCCTTGCCTCCTTTCCTAGCAGATAAAGAGAGGAAGGAGAACTAAAACACTTTAACGTGATATGCCATACAAGGGAGCAGCATCCTGGGTGGAAACTCTGCTGCTTTAGGACGCGTCTCAATACTGTCTCGTCTCAATTCCTCTCCATCACATTATCTCCTTTTAAGAAGGGGAAAAGAAAGAGGAAAGAGGAGGCAGGAGTCTTTGGTATTGAGGAGAGGAGCGCTGAAGGGAGGTAAAGAGAGGAGACTTTAAAGAGGACAGATCACCACAAAATAGAGAAGTACATATATTTTCATCTGTAGTGCAAGCTAAATAGTTGGTTGGTGTGAGTTGCATCGTTTTGAGAGTCGTAAAGATGTCTCCTTCCTCTCTAGAAAAAAATGGCACTAAACGGTACTGCACCAAAAATACAGATTTATAGCAATATTTTTTTCCATAATCCTGACCCGGTTACTCAAGATAATCTACAGATTTCATAAAGGATCTACTTTCTTTACACCGTATCACTCCGCAGCATGACCATTGTACAGAGGCTCAGGGAAGAAAATAGTTCCTTCATGACATTGTTCACAACGTGTCTGTGTGTTACTGGGTCAAGATGTCTGGGAAATTGCCGTATTTTTTAACTTACCTGACTGTCCTGTTTCACTTTACCAATGGGTATTTATCAAATCCTCACTAGATTTAGCAAAAGCACCAGTTTTTTAACCCTCAAACTGCACCACACCAAAAACACACATAGGTAAATAGCACTACAGGTGAACTGTCCCTTTAACATTGAGACTTGTCCTCCAGCAGATAGTGGGTCTTTCTGTGAAGCTGTGGGAAGGGAGGGGTTAGTGAGGGTGGAGGAGGGGAGGGGGTAGAGCCAGCGCTTTTGACTGACAGTGAATGAAGCTGCTGAACCAATGGGAGCGAGTTAGAGTAAAAACTTAATAGAGACTTAAAACAAAGCAGGAAGGATGAGCTGATTCTAATGACAGAATCTCCCGTAAAGCCACAAAATGACCCACTATCCACTGAACCACGCTCTGATAGGGCTGGATTCATGTTAATGTGTGTGTGTGTGTGTGTGTGTGTGTGAGAGAGTGTGTCCAGTTAAAACAGTCCAATCAGGGAGGAAGGAGCTCAATAGTCTCATCTCCTCTTTCATCTCCTCCTCTCTTCTTCTCCCCTCCTCATCTAAACACCTTTCGACTGATACAACAGGAAGAGAAGAATAAGAGGAAGAGCAGGAAGAGAGGAAGAGGAGAGGACAGATGGAGGAAGAGGAGTCCGAACTATTGATCTCCCTCCATATCGAACAGTGTTTGGAGGATTAGATAAAACAGTTTGGCCGAGTCCGTTCAGAGCCATGCATAGACAGTGTTTTTTAACGTTACAGTCTGTCTGTTTGGCCTCTATTGGTGGAGAGTCGCCATTTCCAGGGTCATGTGACCTCTTGCTGCTGTCCCATTGGTTGAGTGGCCTAGTGGGCGTGGCCTAGTGGGTCTCTTTGAGGGCTTTGAGGAGAGGGGGGTTCTGGGTAATGATATGATCCTAGAGAGAGGACGACAACAACAACATCAACAAAAACAACTAAACAAAACAACAACAACAATAACAACAACCAATCGGGTGCTAGGTGGGTGGAGCGTGCAGCAAGACAAGAGTGTGGAGGTGTGCGCTAAGCTAGCATAGAAACAGAAGCTCTAGAGCGAGCGGTGCGACAGCTTCTATCTGCAGAACGTTGTTGTTATTGTTTACTAAATCATTTTACTGACTATCACATGCTCAGGACACGGTGTAAGGGCCATTGTGGTTAGAATGAATAGAATAAAATAAACATTTCAATGATTTAAGTCATGAATGAAAGACAAACACTATGGGTGAATATTTCCCAAGAATAACACGGTACTTTAAGATAGAAAGTCATATTTCCAATAAAGAAATGAAATTTCTCTGACATTAAAAATGTTAATTAATTGGCACATTTTCTTTAGAAATCTTTCGGAGACTCTGAACATTTGATTTTTTTTACCTCTAAATTAAACTATTCCTTTAGATTTGAACCAGTAATAAACCAAACTTCCAAAACTAAAGGATACAAATTTTGAAATGCTTAAAAAAAGACTATTTTAAACTATAACTGACTCGTGTTTCAACTTCTTTTTAAATTATTCCAAATAAGATTCATATCTCTGCTGGTCCGAAAGGGTTTAATGAGTCCAGAAATATGGAGATGGGGTCAGATGTCTGGTCAGAGGGCAGAGACAGCTTACGGAGAATAAATAGGGGATGGATGTCCGGTGGGTCTGCCGGGGGACGAGTGGCAGGCAGCAGGCTGACACTGAGACTGAGATTTCTGATCCTTTCTTTTACTCTCCTTTTTTCTGGAGAGGAAGTAAAGAAACCTCTGGATTTATTTGCTGTTCATCTGCTTTCTAAAAAATAAAGTTGTTAACCTTTATATCTATAGATTTATCCATCAGTCAAAGCCCTGGTGTCTGTCGGCTTCGCTCTAGAAACTCTAGGTCTATAGTGGATCATGCTGAAGGGACACATGCAGGAGGAGAGGAAACACTTTTACACGGATGCAAATACACACACACACATGCATGCACATACACACTGCACAAACAGACACAAACACCGCCCAGAGGTGTTGCATGACTGGGAGGTTTTATCAAAGAGACCCAAAGGAGATACAAGGTCAAAGGTCAAACCAATCCGGGGTCAAACACTGAGAGAGGGACAGCATCTCCACACCTGGCTCTGGGGTGTGTGTGTGTTTGTGTGAGGGAAAGAGTGTGTGTGAGGGAGAAAATGTGTGTGACTGTATGAGTGTTACTTAGTATTCCCATCGAATGTTAGTACACTGTGTTGCTCTGTGTGTGTGTGTGTGTGTATGTTTCTTGTACTCACACTGCGTGCTGGGGTCGGTATCCGTGGTGAGTTTGACGTAGTTGCTAGGAAACAGCCCCTCCCTCCCGTTTAGCTCCCCTTTCCACCAATCACAGTCGTCCTTGTTGAGCACGGTGATCACCTGACCCTTGAGGAAGGCCAGCTCGTCGTCGTTCTGCGCCACGTAGTCGTACATCCCGATCACCTGACACACAGCTGCGGGAACACACACACATTTATTTATCTTGTGGTGCTTTTACTTTTCCCAGCATGCAGTGGGAGAAGCTACAGGATTTTATTCATGCATTTGTTTGTGGGTGTACCTGTGTGAGTACCTGTGCTGGCCGGAGCCAGTTTAGGGGGGGTGGGCTCTGTGGGTGTCGTCTTGCTGGTACTGGGACTCAGCAGCTTCACGTAATTGGCCGGAAACCAACCAATCTGCCGCTTCTTCCCCCGGGCCTTAACCAATCAGAGCACAGCATGTGATTAAGCAAAACGTACAACTTTACTTAAAGTCCTCACAGTATGCAAAAAGCCTCATAATTCACTAAATGTATAATACATTTCTGAGGTAAATATATTCTGGTATTGCAATTAACAACAATTCAATTACAGAGCAATTGAAGGATTACTAATTAAACTAATTCAGTGACATGGCACAAGATGATCAATGGACTCAATCTCTGTCTATGCAAAGTCAACACAATCAACATTTCCCCCGGTTAAAGTTGTATTAGAGATTATTAGAGTTAGTGCTTGTGTACCTGCAGCTCACCCTCCCACCAGCCCCCCGGGTTCTTTTTCCTGATGAGGATGAGCTGACCCGGCGCTAACGTCAGCTGCTCTGCTCCTGTGGCGCTGTAGGGGGCGATCACCTGAGCGATCTCTGAGGGAGAGACAGAGGGAGAAAGGGAAGAAAAGATATAATAATCACAATAAATTATCTTTAACTTTGTGTGTTTTGAGGACATTTCATTGGAAGAACAGTAGATGAATCAATTAGTCTTTTAATGGCAATTTAGTTTTCATTCCACATTTTATTCTGGTATAAACAGTGAAACAGGAGAGGTTTAGGAAGAACACAACAACCAAGAGGGAAGATAAAGGTTTATTTAGATGTCTTTTTTATTTAGTATACACTTTTATTTTATCATTATTTATTTATTTGATTTTTAAAATGTGTGCAGGTTTTTTTTTATCAAAATACTGACAGAGGGAGAAAGATATGGGTAGGGTCATCACCAGCATGGATAAACATACACTCATACATTCATTAGTTAAGGAACCTGCCCAAGTAAGACAGAAACCCTGGACTATCTTGTAAGAGGGGATTAAGTACTTAACAAGTTGGACAGGTTCAGGTTCTGATCCCTTTCTTTTTAAAATGCAAAAATGGAAAGGAACTAAAACTCATACAGACTTTATTGCAAACACTTGGTATAATCTGCAGGGGGGAAAGACAAGAGTAGGAGCTGCATTAAAGCAACGTTATAAATGAATAGAAAGCTCACCTGGTTTCTTTCCCAGGCTGCCCGTCTTCCCTCCTGGTCCCAAAGGCTGGAAACAGAATTTAAATCTCATTTATTACAAACACCCCCGGTCCTGGTGCGTCCTCATCTGCTCTGAGCTCGCTCTCACCTCTAACGCCGAGTCGCGCGGTTTCACATAATTTGACGGAAAGACTCCAATCTTTCCCCCGACCATCCCCGTCCACCAATCACCTTCTTTCCTGGTCACCATGACGACATCTCCCTGTTGAAAGCTCAGGTCTCCCTGTTCGCTGCTCTCGTACGTGTACATGGCCACATATTCTGCAAGCACGGAGACGCAGGGAGTTAATACAGTTAATCAGGCTGTAAAACAAATATGCATTATGTGTGTGTGTGTGTGTGTGTGTGTGTGTGTGTGTGTGTGTGTGTGCGTGTTACCTTCTCCAGACTCGGAGGGTTTTGTTGGCGAAGGGGAGGGGCGCTTTCCATTGGGGGGGCTTTCCGATACTCCTGATTCACTAAGAGAGACGAGGGGAAAAAAGTGAAATGAAATATACAGGATTTTATTTCAATATTGGAAAAAAGGCACATTGTTTAAAATAAAAATACTTTATTGAAGTTAAAGATTAAATTAAAGTGTATACTAAATGAAAAAGACATAAAGTACATCTAAATAAACCTTTATCTTGCCTATTGGTTGTTGTTTTCTTCCTAAACCTTTCCTGTTCATGTTTTTACGATTAGAACTTACACAAAAACTTAAAGTAAAGTAAGTAATTGATTCATCTACTGTTCTTCCAATTAAATATCCCCCTTGGTGTGATGATAAAGATTGTTGATATGATCGACATTCACTCATAGTTTTGAATGAAAAAGTTCTATTAAAGGATCTGTAGCTATACTTTAACCAGGATTAGAAATACGATTAACGTACACAAGGCAGCAAGAAGCATTCAAATAGATCAGAAAATCCTCGAAACTATAACTCCAGAAGCTAGCAGAGTGTAGTGATGCTAACGCCGAAAGCTACAAGCTGCTGAGTTTTTATGTTCTCTCAACAGTTGAACCCACCTGGGGTTTTTGCTGCGTGCGATGGCACCAGGGGGGGGCGTCATGTTGGCGGAGATGAGCTTGACGTAACTTTTGGGGAACCAGCCTCTCTGTCCGGTCTGCAGTTCACCTAACCACCACATGTCCTGCTGCTCCAGCACCGTAATGATCTGGACCAGGAAAACCACGAGTTACATACAGGACAAAATCATTGCAATGAAACAGAAATACATACTCAATAAAAAATATATGGAAACAGTTAAAAGCCATGTTCCTAACCAAAGGTGTTGCTTATTAACATTCATTACATCCACTGTTTGGTTTGCTTCTTTAGAGGATACAGTAAATTAAGAGCTTGTTATCTGAGTTTCTTTGATCAATTTCCACCTCCCAAGTGTTTCTGATATTTCAGGATACGTTTTCACTCAATTAAAAATGCACTAATGTATAAGTGAATGAAAACACACTTTATTAGTGAAGATAATGTAATGTTTGGTGTGTTTAATATAGAGGAATGCTCCTCCACCTCATTTTTGTTGAAGTTAAGGTGGTTGTCCTTCTTCGCCCTCCAGGGATACAAAGCCTGAGCCTGAAGACCCTCCACCTTCTCCCCCTGACAGAGGAAAGAAGTCAATAATTATTACAGATTTTAATCTACAAAATGGTTAATCGTACAAAGCAAAAGGTTATCAGTGAAAAATGAGAGTGATTATATATTCAAACCATATTTTGACTCAGTTTAGGAGACTGTTAAAAAGTTCCTACCTGGCCCAGCACAGGAGAAGGAGAGGAGCCCGTCGTCAAGGTAGCGGGTGTGAAGGCGGAGCGTTGCCGTAGCTGCGCCGATGGAACACTGAGGGAAGGATTCTGATTGGTCGTAGAGGTGGGCCATGCGTCCCAGCCCTCACTTTCTGATTGGCTGGCTGTGTTAGAGGGCCAACTGGATACAAAACACACCAGGAAATCATTTATGATAAAAAGAGCACACAGCATTTTTAGTGGTGTCAAAGGGTAAGGACGTCCTCAAATAATTATACTACATTTAATTTATACAGCCCCTTTTCTTGGTACTCAAAGATGCTTGATAATTAAAAAATATGTCGACTGAAACTCAGATCGTTGACTTACGTGGTGCTGAAGTCGGCCCAGTTACTGTTGGCGGAGGACGTGGAGGAGGAGGCGTGTCCCGGTGCGGGAGGAGGCGTGCTCATTGGCTGCTGGGCTGAAGTGGGCGGGGCTGAGGCGGTTGATCGCAGGGTGATTGGCGCTTCACTGTCCGGTATCCGTTCAGCGTAATTGGCGGGAAACCAACCGGTGCGGCCCCTGAGCTCTCCTCCCAGCCAACCAGGTTCACCCGTCTGAGATTCATCGACCTATCAGGAGCAGAGGGGCGGGGTTAGGAGCAAGTAGAAGAATGCTAACACACACAGGGCCTTGTATTAATGCAGATGTGTGAGCGTGTGTTTCAAGACTCATGGAAGAACAATAACAGCAACAATGGCCACAACAACAGCTGTTCAGAGGTAGCACAACAACATTTACAGGCCTCACTAGAATGATTCAGTAAACAAATAATAATATCAAAGGCATTCATCCACTGGCAAATGAATGAATGTGGAGGTGACGTGAGACGAGCCAATGACAGCGAGAGTTCAAGTGAAAGCTGGCTTGTGATTGGTGGAGGCACAACACTTGGCGGGGGCAACAACAACTTACCCACTCCCCCTTCACCTTCAGTTTGCACAGCAGAAAAGAGAGGAAACAGTTAATACACACACACACACACACACACACACACACACACACACACACACACACACACACACACACACACACACACACACACACACACACACACACACACACACACACACACACACACACACACACACACACACACACACGATGCAAACACACACACACACACACACATTATTCTTCTTGTACATCTATATTTCATGTTCATATCTCTATTTTTTTTATGTTTAAAAATGTAAGGAACACTCCATTTCTGCGTGCCTTCATACTGTACAAATGAATAAGAAATAAACTCATATTGTATGTGTGTAAAAATCAGCTAGTTTCCCTAATTTAATAAACTTTACAAAATAACACTAGCCCTTACTTTATCACTCAGTCAAACTCCTCTTTTTATGAAACCAAATATAGTTCATGATTTGTGTTGAACTGCTGCAGACAGAGTGTCCTCTTCCAGTGTTTTTGTACCAACGGTAAAAGGGTGCAAGTGTTTGTATTTATACTGCGTACCATGATCACATCTCCCGGAGCGATGCTGATCTCATCATGGCTGCGAGCGTCAAACGGATACAGAGCTCTGTAGTAAACCACCTTCACCGACGGCTGCTGGTCGAAGCTGCTGACCGGAGTCTTCTGCTCGAACAGGTTGGGCACCGGACCCTTCTCCACTGTGGACATACAGATGGTATGGAAATATAATTAACACAGTGTATATTAACACCGCTGCTGTTTTAATTGCAGTGTAATAACCCACCCGATGAGCCCCAGGGATCTCCCGGCTGGCTGAACAGCTTGCTCAGTTTCTCGTGCATGTCCTTCTTCCCTCTCCCCTCGTCCTCCTTCTCCTCCGAAGACCCTGCTGCTCCCTTCAGATCCTGCTCCTCATCCTCTTCCTCCTCCATCATCCCTCTCCTCTTCCTCTCCTCCTCTTCGAGAGTGACTCTGTTGAGCCAGGCGTGGGGTGCAGAGACGGCAGGGGGCGTGGGATCGTTGGACGCAGAACTTCCTGCGTCTTCTCTCCAGGACAAACCCTCCTCTGCTGACAACCTGATGAGGAAACACGGAGGATTATGAACTGATTCATCAACACACTTTTATTTCAATCCATTGATAACATAGAAACAACTTGTTGAGCTCTTTTGATTGTCTAGTTTATTCATCTACCTGCCATCCTGCAGTTCGGCAGACTTCCTCTCGTTGGGTGTGTGTAAGTGAGGGTGTGTGTGCGTCAGTGAGTGTGTGTCCCCATCCAGATCCCTCTGTTTCTGCCTTTGCTGCCGGCTGTGGATCTCCCTCAGCTCCTGCAAAGCATCATGGGATACAGGAGAGGAACAGCGGTGAGGAGGAGGTGGGAGATCAAAGGGGCTGATTGCTACGGGTTACCATTGACCACAAACAACAACAACAGCAGCAGTATGGATTAGTCAGGTGATCAAGGCAAGCTCCGCCCCTTTACACTGTGTCACTGAGGTCATGGATCTCCTAATGATCTCCCAGCTGGTAACTACGGCAATTAATTGAATTTTAACTATCTTAACGAACAGCTAATTTATTTTGCTTTCAAGCTAGAAATCCTCGCTACTGCTTGAGAGCCTGCAAATCAGAAGGACAACAGGAGGAGAGAGGAAACTGTATATTATGACATGTAATGAATGTCTAGGAGTCATTAGGAGAGTCAATTTACATAGGTTGCTTTTCTGGGGAGTCGGGTGAGACAGTAAAGCTTTTTCGGGGGAAAATCGTGATTTGTGAACAAGCTCTTAATGAAAAAAGGACAAGACTGAACAGAAACTGGCTAGAGAATGTCAGTGTTTTGCTTGAATACTGTAGTTTAGATCACCAATCAATCAACATATGACAAAGAAATATTGAATTTGTGCCATTAGCAATTGAAGATATGAGTGAAAATTGACTTCAACTGAATTATGGTTTTGTGTTTGGTCTATTGCAAAGGCAGGGAATTCACTAAAGAGCACCTCACTGCTTTTGCTTTGAACTAGGAATGTGTGGCTAAAAAGGGTGAAAAGGAAACTACTCCTTCAGAATAAAGATGAGACAAAATAGAAGATTGCACGGGAAGATTGAAGAAAAAGCTGCTGGCACAAAGGAACAACAATTAGAGGAAAAATACATAGCATTTTCCTGGCGGCCATAGACCTTCTTGAGCACTGAGGGAACTCGTTTGTGATGGGTTGAATTTAACAGACATTTATATGCAAGTCCTGCACCCAAAACACAGGGCTGCAGGTTGGCGAGGGGGCGGAGCTTGCACAGCGGGATGGAGAAGACAGGGGGGATGCAGTTCTGTGTAGTCGTGACAACCAGCTGTGCCATTAGAACACACTCTGTTACTATAGTGACAAGGCAGCTGTTTGTGTTTCACAGCCAAAACCAACAAGTGAGGAAACGAGAATTAAATTTGGTCAATAAGAGACTGATGGAGGAGATAAAAGAGAGGGAGAGAGAGAGAGAGAGAGAGAGAATGAGGACAGTCTGTAACAGGACGTGGAGGACATGAGACAACATGAGGACAAGTATAGAGAGACAAAGACCCTCCTTTAATGTTGAGATACAATGGGGACCTTATGTTGGAAGAAATATTTACGGCAGATAACGAGGATCCTTGCTGTGGACTCCAGTACATGTTTTGGGAATATAAATCCCATACGTGACACCAGAAAGAAAGGGACTTTGCCTCTCTATACACACACAGACACACAAACATTCACCCAACTAACGAAACGCTTACCATACTCAGTTTCTAGTTCATCAACATATTAGCCTCGCAAATGTTTACTAGCTTGTCTGGCTGAAACATCGTCTGGTAGCACACAGGAAGTAGCATTACCGTACAGAGTAGTAATAGCATAAAGTTGCTAATTTAGTACACCTGCTAATCTAGCGAGACCACGGTGGCCCTGAGGGTCAAAACACAAACAGATGTCGCCATATTTAGCTAAATACCACCGTTTCTTTCCAACTTTTTGTGACTTCAAAAATGTGTTTTGACATGGTTTGACCATCAGGGCCACCGTACAAGACCGCTAGTTTAGCATTTCAGCTGCGCACATCATCAACTAGGGGAGCGTAGTTAGCTTGCTGCTAATTATTAATCTAACACCAGGCTGGCAATAGAAAAAGAGACGAAGAAGGGAGGGGAAGGGAGTTGTGAGGACCTTTATAACGTAGTCTAGCCGAGCCAGACACACCCTGGCGGCTGACACACACTCCTGTAGCTGCCCCTGCTCCTGGCACTGAAACGCACACACACACACACACGATCCTACTGTAGACACGGACACACACTCAAAGACAGATGATGCTTCAAAACTAATTAAGGAATTAAAGAAGTTATTTTGGAGCTTTCTGATGTTATTCTGAAGTTGAAATATTGTGACCTGTGTTAATACTATGTCATACATGTTTGTTAAATGCAAATAAATTAATATATGACAGTTTAAAACACAACATTACACTTACGGACGACAGTAGTTAGGGTTTTTCAGCTGTAATTTCACTCTGCATTTCAGTTTCACACCTATAAATGATCCAGTATATCTTTATATGGACATTTGCTCTCCAGTCACCTTACATATATTCTAATCCCTGACAGTTTTTTCTCTCAATAGAGATTAAACCAACAAAAGGCCTGACTCATGCGAGGAGAGGCTCCTGTGACTCACCGTGATGAGTAACCTACTGTAAGGTTGTAGACAGTGTTATAAAACAGAGGCTGAAGTTGGCAACAGCCCAGTTACCATTACATTTAGTGCAGTGTGCAAAAAGCAGAGTCTTTCACGGACCTGTCTGTCGAAGAGATAGTGTTTATATGTGTTTAATAGGTTTTAGGGTGAGATATATTGCTGACATAACTGAATTTCCTCCAATTTAATTAGTATAGTTTGTTAAAAATAACTAATAATCTGGAGCTAAAGAACATATTTCCGCCATGCTAGTTGTATATCTTGTGTTCCTGTTTTATCAGAGTCCTGTGTTTGTCTCACAGAGGACACATTTACAGTGTTACAACAGCAAAGAGACAGTGCATCTAAAAGCCAAAAACAAGTCGCTTAACAATGTTTCTCCACATAATATTGAATTAAGAAGCAAGCACAAGTTATGCTGAATTTTGCATCTATTTTCTCTGGATTTGTTTGTATTAAGTGCTTTTTAGCCAACTGACTCGTGAGATTAGAAAACAACAGCACACCAGAATCAGGACATGAGTATGTGAGTGCTTTTCAGTAATCAAACCATTCACAGCTCGACGATCACAGTCCAGCTTCAATTGGCTGAGAATACATGTATCTGTCTGGGAGAGGGGCAGCACACTGCACAACACGATGTTGACCAGGAAATGTCTGCAACAACCAGGCGGTTTAAGAGTCTGGTTTGTACATTTTCAAAGCCCTCTCGAGAGAACAAAACATTACAGGAAGACGTTAGAGTTTCTTAAATTGTCTGAAAAAGCAGGGAGAGCTAGTCGAATTCAAATGCAAAATCTGCCCATTGCTCCAGGTCTTCATATTAGGATGTTTGATATAGAGTGGTACAGTGATAATGTATTTTATGTAGCAACGCAAGGACTCCCTCGACAAAAACTCAATGGGATTTTCCATTAGATTTTGGACTACTGCAGAAAATAAGATCTGTGGCGAACACATGTTTATGATATTTTCAAATTTTGTTCAGCAGGATACTCTCTACATATTAACCACGTTATAATCATAAAAAGCTAACGTTATGCTATGAAGAAACTACAGCACCGTCACATCACTTTACGTCTCCACCGCTAAGCTAAAGGAGGCTAATGTTGGGCTATAAAGGAACTACAGCACGGTCACATGACTTCACGTCACCACCGCTAAGCTAAAGGAGGCTAATGTTGGGCTATGAAGAAACTACAGCACCGTCACATGACTTCACCTCACCACCGCTAAGCTAAAGGAGGCTAATGTTGGGCTATAAAGGAACTACAGCACGGTCACATCACTTTACGTCTCCACCGCTAAGCTAAAGGAGGCTAATGTTGGGCTATAAAGGAACTACAGCACGGTCACATGATTCGCGTCACCACCACTAAGCTAAAGGCGGCTAATGTTGGGCTATAGGTTTCAAGGTTTCAAGGTTTCAAGCTATAAAGGAACTACAGCACGGTCACATGACTTCACATCACCACCGCTAAGCTAAAGGAGGCTAATGTTGGGCTATAAAGGAACTACAGCACGGTCACATGACTTCACGTCACCACCGCTCAGCTAAAGGAGGCTAATGTTGGGCTATAAAGGAACTACAGCACGGTCACATGACTTCACGTCACCACCGCTAAGCTAAAGGAGGCTAATGTTGGGCTATAAAGGAACTACAGCACGGTCACATGACTTCAGGTCTCCACTGCTAAGCTAAAGGCGGCTAACGGTGGGCGTGATGAAGTTTATTTAATTCCTTTATTCGTCCTGCAACTGGGAAGTTTGCAGCGTTACAGCAGCAGAGGTACAGTGCAGATAATAGAAAATAAAGTGAATACTTATAGATTAAATAAGAAGTTAGGCACACGTCAGTAAAAAATATAAATAAACAAATGGTAAGGAAAACGTTAACAAATTGTTTATATATTGTAAAGTTATAAAGTATTTATTGTATATAAGTTTATTAGTGTTTTAGTTATCTTATTTAGACACTTGCTTTATGCCTTCTCTTCAGCTTGTGTTAACCACAGATCTTATTTCGGGCTTCCAACCAAAAACACTTTTAAAAACCATTGACTTCCAGACGAGGGAACGGGAAGTGCTAAAATGCTGACTCATTTCGGGGTTTTCAGAAATCCCCCTGCACCACTATTATTATTCAACAGTACAGAGTATATCCCAGCTGCAGTACCACCCCAGTCCAGCAGTGGCAGTGTGCTCTACCTGTCTCCCTCTCTGTTCGTCCTGCAGCTGGCGTCGCAGGGCTTCTATCCTGGCACAGTGGTTGGCATAGAACTCACACAGAGACTGGCGCAAAAGGCCAGAATGGGAGATAGATGAAAAAAGGGGTAGAAAAAAATTAAGAAGGAAGGGTTTAATTATGAGGATTAAACAAAGAATATGATAAAAGAGTGAAGAAGCAGGAAGGAAACACACAGCAGGAGAAGGACAGCGAGAGGAAAAAGAGTCCCAGTGGGTAAAGAGGACAAGAGAGTGTGACCAGAGAGGATTTTGGGGAGAGGAAGTGGTGTAGAGAGGAAGGTGGACGGCAGTAAAATCAAACAATGGTCACATCTCAGCAGACTATGGCTCGCTTTGCAAAGAACCACACCTTAAGTAGCTGTTTGTCAAGTTCCTATGCCAAGATATCTTGCTTCTGCACCTCGACTGATCCACCTCTGACTTGGATGATTCATAATGAGAGCATATGCAATGACACTGCACTAAACGATTAAATTACATGGTCCAAAACGTGCTTCGATCCACACTTGCAGACTTCCAGTATCTTACTGGCACAAGGTAATTAGTCTTGCGCACTGAAATCTGCCCGACGACACGATCATATGACATAAATAATAACAAACACAAGCTTAGCATAGTCCAAAGATATCCAAATTAACAAACACTGTGTAATTAATTAAAGAATATGTAATCTGTCTTGCAAACATGAACATTTACACCACTGAGGGGAGGACTGTGTGTGTTGCTTAAAGGCTTTTCACTGCCTACTCTAATTATTCTCCTACAGAAGAAGCCTGGGAGCCATCCTTATTAGATAAGCCATGTATTTATTGAAGTCTGTTTTCTCTCTCTTTCATCCTCCTCCTCTTCCTTCTTCTAGAAACAGACCACAGGATTAATGCTCCTCTCTCTGACCTCACTCTACAGTCACAATACAAAAGATGGTCCCGGAAACATAAACAAACCGCTGTGCTGCAATGCTTAAAGGAATGAAATCCCCCCCCCCCCTCTTCTTCAGAGTGGTTGAAGCTGCTCGCTCAGTGTTCCTGTGCACAGCTAGCTCTCTCCAAAAACACAGCGACCGACATCAACACACACATGGAGGTTACACATCGACACACGCTGAACAAAAAACAGAAGCATTTCGGTTTTCACTCCATTTTTCAAAATAAAAGACGCTTTTTATGCATTTTTTTGGGTGCAAAATCTGCCACGTCTGACTCTCAGATTTTAGAGAAAGAATACTTTTTTTTATTTCAAAAACAAAAGGAGTTGCAGGGTTTTTTTTGTTCAGTGTCCATACCAACACAGATGCTGTAGTCAGATATACATACTAAGACATTATAAGTGTGTTTAACTAGTGTGAGGATGGGTTATGAAGGACAGGACAGGATTTAGAGCTCCACATATAAAACATTTACTGCATTAGCAAGTTTCTTTTTAAATGCTCTGTTTTGTTAAATATTCATTTAGCATGAGTTGAAAGCACGACAGCAGTGATTTAATATGATTTGCACATGCAGGTCCTTTATTCTTTTGTTAGGTGAACAAACAAGGAAATCTGCAGCTGTGCATCAAACTGAGGGACGTGTTGAATTTTCTGTACTTTTAGAGTCTAATTCCACACATTTAAAGGTCAAGGCTCTCCAACAGATCTCCGAAAGGACTTACATGTTCGCAGGACTTATAAGAAACATGTAACTACTCTTTGATATCCGGGAAAATACCATTAGTTCCCCAAAAAAGAGAGCCTAAACTAAAGAGTAGGGAGATTTGAAATGATTGTCGGGTAATGCTTCAAAATAAATCCTCAATCTTAATTGAAACACCTCACTTGTGCGTCCATTTATGGGTCCGCTGCATCCAGCTGTGCTCGGCCAAGTTAGTTTGTTGAGTACTTGGTTCATGAGGAGTTTTTATCTTTATACTAAAGTACAAAAGACCTCGGTGTGTTGTGTTGTTGTGTTAAAGGTGTGGTTACCTTCAGCTGGGTGTTGAAAGCGTCTATTTCCAGCAGCTTGGCCCGGGTCTCTCTCTCCACAGCATCCAGCTGTTCTCTGAGCTGCTGTCTGCTGCTCTCCTTCTGCTCCACCGCCTTCTGCAGCGACGACAGGCTGTCACCTGAACACACACACACACACACACACACACACACACACACACACACACACACACACACACACACACACACACACACACACAGATTAGTTCAGGCCCATGTCAACTAAGCACTTTTTTCTGAGAGCCAGTGTCTTCTCTTAATTGATTTAAATTAGAACAGAGCCAGGCTGTCGTGTGTCCGCCACAAATAAAAGCACAGCGCCTACTTTCTTTTTCTGAGCGCTCTTTCTGTGCAGTAGCTTTGATTGCTTGACCTTGACTATTTACACTTTTCAGAAAAAGCACTCAGAAACTTTTAAGGAAAATCATAAAAATCTAAATAAAACAGAGCTAAAAAGTAGGCTTCTATACGAATGATCGATTAAATTATAATAAACTGTAATTAAATGTGTAGATTTCTTGCCTTTTCTCTGTTTTTATATCGAGGTCTACATAACATACAGTATTTGTGTTTTCGACTGACAAAACACAACGTTTAAGGTCACCACCTTTGATTTGAGGAACTGGGACTGATATCTTTCACCGCTCCTGACATTTACAGACCATATGATTTATATATTAAGGTAAAAATAAATTGCTAGATTCATCTATAATACATTTTCAATAGTTGTAGCCTTAATTTGAACTCTTTCAGAGAGTAGGCAAAACATATTGTATGTTGCACAACCTTTTTGATCATGATGCAACACAGCCAATCGAGACAGCTTTGTAGGTTAAGAATATGAACATGTGACCTTTGAGTGTGTGTGTGTGTGTTTTGTGTGTGTGTGTTTGTGTTGAACTCACGATGCAAACTGTTCTGTTGCACCTGCTTCAGCTGGTCGTTGAGACACTGCTTATCGGGGATTAACCTCCCCAACCACTGCTGGGAGTCCTGCAGGAAACAGCAGAAAATAATCTCACATGAGACATTTTTCTACATGAAAGAATGTGAAACACCCTCTTGTATACATGAGGACAATCCACAGTTCTAGCAGAGAGTAAAGTGACATTTAGTGTTTGTTTCACATCTGTTGTGTGTACCTGCAGCTGCTGTTGTAGCAGAGTGATCTCAGCGATGCGCGTTTCCCTCGTCTGATTGGTCTGCTCCACCTCCCTCCGCTGAGCCGACAGACGGAACCGAACGTCCTTCAGTTTGCCCTCCAGCTGGGACTTCTTATCGTTCTGCAGAAAGGACAGATATAGAAAGTAATATATATTGTGTTTCTGCTGATGTGCCGAAGGATTAGGTTTCTCAAACGGTTTGTTTACAGCTGCTCTGTTCTTCCTGGTGTTGATACTTTTGGTTTATGTTCCCTTGTCATTTTAATTTCTCTGACTTTGTTAGTCTGCAACAAGTTTTTGATCTGATTTACATACATGTTTACAGACTCTATACAGTGTGTGTGTGTGTGTGTGTGTGTGTGTGTGTGTGTGTGTGTGTGTGTGTGTGTGGTATGTTTGAATTACCAATGCCTCCAGTTCGAACTCAAGAGTTTTCTTCCTGGCTTTGAGCAGCACGATGCTCTCCTGCTCGCGGTTCCTCTGAGTCAGGAGCTCCTGGCGACGCTGACGCTCCCACTCCAACTGACGCTGCCGCTCCAACTCACGCTTGGCAGCCTGCATAGACACACATCAAAGAGTATGTTTATTTACACCGCAACACATAGAGATTGCACAAGATGTAACATTCCAGGCTCTATTGTCAGATAGCTACAACATAGTTTTGGCAATGAGAATCTGAAGTCTCCGGCTTCTAACAATGCCAACAGTCATTTTTACATTTGTTTCAAGGGTGATTTGACAACCTCTGTCGTGGGTTAACAGTTGAAAAATAGCCTCTTTATTGAACCTTTATTAACGTGCACCGTCCCTGTTAATGAACTAACAATAATAAATGCAACGGACAATATAGTACAGACAAATAGATACTAAATATATCAAAAGAAATGTAAATAAATTGGTACAAGAGAATAGTGCAAAGGACACAATGGTGCAGAAATAAGAAACTAGGGGATAACATTTGGGGTATTGTAATTATATATAAACAAGTGTAAATAAACACTATGGGCAATTTAGACATTCATTTCACATCTTACTCTTGTACCATGGTGTCCTTTTGTGTTATATATTTGACTAACATGTGATTACCCCTTTATTAGAATAGATAAATCTAATCGTTCTACTTTCCCTCTTATCTGCACTTTCTCTTTGTCGTACTGTCCCTGCTGCAGGACGAATAAGGGATTCTAATTCTGATGAATGCAGAGTGTCAACAGCTGTATGTGTTCTGTAACATAAGTGAGTGGATATTTGGATATTTCATCCATCCGTACATCAGACACTCCATTACACACCCTCTGCAGTCGGAGTGTGAGTACGGCTCTTCACTGTAAGAGTTACAGCGCGCAGTGAGTCGTCTGCAGCAGATTTAATTACAGGCTGCAAACGTCAACTCGACCGTAACTCTTCAATTACAATCCTCTTCCCCTCCTCTGTACCTCTCTCCTCTCGATCTCCTTGCGCCTCTCCTCCTCCCTCTGCCTCTCCAGCTCTCTCTGTCGCTCCAGCTGTTTTTCCAGTTCGTGTTGTCGCCGCCTCTCCTGCTCCAGACGCTCGCGCTCCTGAATACACAAACAACTCCTTTATTTGTTTACGTGTCACTCCGATGCATTTTCATTTCCTCCCAGTTTCAACACTTGCTGTAAATGCAAATAAATGCATCCCTTACTGATGAAATGTGAGATATTGTGGCTGTTATTATAAAAGAGATGGAGGAAGTACTTAGATTACTTACTTATCTCTAACATAATATACTCAGATACAAGTTAAAGTTCTGCAAATTCAAAATTGTACTTAAGTAAAATAATTGGCACTTAAAAGTACATAGTAAGTAATCGATATGCAAAATAGCCCTTTTAAGCCCCAGATATGCTAAAATACCTACCTAAAATATTATAATATCATGCGTGTTGATTTATACTTTGTAATAATAACCAAAATCTGCAAAGTAACTCGTAACTAAGTATGTAAAATACAAGTAGTGGAGAAAAAAGCACACCATTTGCCTTCAAAATGAAGTGAAGGAGAAGAATAAAGTACCATAGTGTGCTACAACTACCTAAATGTTTTACTTAGAGACAGTAATTGAGTTAATGTACTACCTAAATTACACCAATGAACATAAATGCAAATATTTTACAGTCTTACACACAATCCATCAGCTGTGACCGATGCAAATGTCGAATGCATGCCTTGTGTGAAAGACATAAATGAATATAGTCAGTATTCTACCTTCCTGTCCTGCTCCTCCCTCTCCAGAGCAGCCAGCCTCTCCTGCTCCTTCCTCTGCTGCTCCTGCAGAGCCTGACGCCTCTTCTCCAGCTCCAGGTTCCCGCGCTCAAAGTTCTCCCTCTTCTTATCCTCAAACGTCACTGAGGAGGATATAAAATGAGCAAATATAAGACACTTTATTGTCGTTGTAAGCGTGCAACAGAATGACGTCTCTTAGTATCAGTGATTAGCAAATATAAAACAAGATGATAAGATAGAAACCAAGATAGCAAGAAAATACAAGTCAATAAAAACGTAGAACAGCTATGATAAATGTGACTTTATTTCTTGCCTTGCCTAAGCTTTAGAAGTGCACACTGTTCTGCTTCAGCTGAAACTGCCAGAAGCTTATTTTCACCACATGAAAGTTCATAGAAAGTGGGTTCAGGGGGGCCTCTTTAATCCTGAACGCATGTCTACGATAGTAAGTAAATGTAAGTACATCTGGATCAAAGCATCAGCTAAAATAGCACGTGATAATAGTTAGTTTTAAGGGGTGCAATACTGCTAGCATTTCTTTAAAAATCTGAAATCACAGTAGGGTCATGAAGCCGACAGAGTGAGGGCATGTCCGGTCCCCGTGTGACAGTAATAGGATGTAATGTGCAACATTAATCACCTGGAAGTGTCTTGCTGCTCTCCGGCTCCTCCTCCGGCTCCTCCTGGACGCTCTTCTGATCCGACTGAACACTGTCACTCCGCACGCGCCTGTAAGACACAAACACAACATCAAAACAAAGTCAAATCAACAGTTACTCTCGGTTTTTCCACTAGTTTAATGTGACTTTAACATAACATACAGCTGAGAGGGTTTACCTGAATGTGGGTGGGAGGTAATCTGGTGGTAACACAGGTGGTAACGGTAACCCTGACATGGCCATATCTATGAGGTGCATGGCTAAAATAAACTCCTCAGCCGTCAGCTTTCCATCCTGGTCGATGTCTGAGAGACTCCTACAGGATAAAAAGGAGGTATTTTAAGAACTTGTGTCTTTAAAGTTTCATTGGATGAAGATTAAAGGGTTGGAATTCAATGCACTGACCATATGGTGGCCAGCTGGCCCTGAGGAAGACTGGACTGCATCAGGATAGTGCGCGCCTGAGGACCTGAGAGAGAGAATTACACATTTAAAACCGGAAAGCATGAAGGAAATATTACCAGAAGGGATGTCAGTGTGTGTGTGTGTGTGTGTGTACCTGTGAGGTGTCCACTCATCATCTTATCATGGGAGTTAAAAAGCTGTCTGTACTTCAGCCTGGAGGACTGAGGAACAGCCCAATCACAGGGGGGCTGAACACTGGGGCGGGGAACAGAAAGGTTACAGTTAGTCAAAATGAAAAATAAAAGACAGATATGGTAGGAATGCAGACTCAAAATACTCCTTGTTTCCTTGAGTAGTTAAATTGTACAGCCTACATTCATATCAACATGTTGTAAAAAGACCTTCAGTCGATTAAAAAAAGCTGAACCACACATTCTCTCATTTATTGTTATCATGCAACATGGTACCATTATTTCTGAACATGCGCCCTACCTAGCAACGTCCACAGACGGCCCCTTCTGCAGCTTGTTGCTGGAACGATTACAAGACGCCGACTTGTTGACAGAGGGCGCTGAAAGAGAGGGAGAACAGGATGTGATAATCTGAGGCTGGGGTCAGATATAGGGCTGCACAAATAATCTAAATGTTATCGTAATGGCTAAAGGTGCAATATTGTAATCGCAGAATCAGTCACTAAGAACATATTTTTTCCCAAATGCTGCTCCCCTAGTTGGAAACTCAACTTCTTCACTTACATTTAAACATACACTTTGGAAAAAACGTTGTCCGTCAGCATATTATTTTGATATATCTTTACTGCGTTTCACATTCTTTGGATATTTCTCATTTTTGCACAAAAGTGCCACTGCACAGCTCTTTCATTTTAGTACAGATATATTTTGCACTTTTTCAAATTATTTATCACATCTTTGTCTAAGTTCGCAGTATTTTTACTTGCTTTATTTTTAATCTATTACTATGTTTACATTATGGCTAGTCAGGGGTTTGTCCTAACCGGATAACAGAGGCACTGCGCCCTCAAACGAGAATGCAGATTTTCCCCGTAAAGTGTTAAAGTGATGCCAGAAAACAATATTTCTGTTGGTCAAAAACAGTATTTCTGAAGTCCTATAATCAGTTCAAAACATTGGGCCTCCATACACACAAAAAATCCAAAGGTAATTTTGTATATTATGTATAAACAGAAGCTTAACACTCCCACACCCCCGGTTCCCACAGAAGCATCGTGAGCATTTAAGCACCCCCCCCTTCCCCCGTGTTGTTGTTACCTGGGAGGGGGAAGCCTGAGATGGGCTGCATCATGCCTGTGGGAGGGGCTCCATTGGCGATGGGTGGGGGGAGGGGAGGCGGGATGGACGAGACCAGTGGGGGAGACACCCCGACCGGGAGAGGCGGCAGGGGGAGAGGAGGCACGGCTGAGAGGGGAGGCATGCCTGCAGGAAAATACAAACGCAGCATCATGATTAGGAGGAATTAGAAAAGGCTCTGAATCGGACGTTATAACTGAGCCACAGAAGAAGAGGAGCAGTGTGACTCTATACTGTGTTTGCATTACATATAACTTTATTGATCAGCCAGGTGCGACACACTGAACAACAGTGAGTAAGCATTTCCTAAAACGACCTTTGGAAACAGTGACGTCGCCTCTATCAAAACACATTTGCGGTGTCTGGCTTTACTGTACACAGAATCCAACCGCAGAGCAGACATCCAGAACGTTCAGGGACAATCAGTAATTACATGAAACAACAGCAGAAGATCATATCTGTGTTGACATGTCAAACTGTGTGCAGTGCTTCCTCTGTATGAGCAGTGAGGAGAACACTAGTACAGAGTGGGAAAGAGGTTAAAATGATCCTTTAGTCTTACAATCGATCACAAACGACAATGTTTACAGCATCATTGTGCTTTTAATTGTGCGTTTGTGCTTCAATATGTGCTGTAATTGCACTTCAACTGTGTGTCTTTTGCTTATGTGCTATAATTGTTACCATGTGATTTATTCTGTGCCTTTGTGTGCTCCCTTTTAATGCCATTAACCACCCATGGACTGCAGATTAATTAGGCTTTACGGCTAAATCTGGCACATTTAAATGACGGACTCAAGTGCCCGTGTTCATTAATGTGCATTGTCACTCCTCAAATAAATAATAGAGAACTGTATTTCACAAACACATTGCATTTTGTGTGGTTTCTTACCGAAGCCGCCCTGTGGGGGTAGCGTCAGCGGAGGTTGTATCATACTGGGAGGAAGTGCGGGGGGGAGCGGGTGACCCTGGAGTTTCAGTTTGATGAGTTTCATGGCGATGGAGAACTCGTGGATGTCCATACGGCCATCACTGTTCATATCAGCCAGAGCCCTTTGAGAAACACACAGAGGAACGGTTCAAATAAAGATGGAAAAAAGAAAGATGTCTCAGCCTGATGAGTTACATTTAATACTAACGAGTGCAGCCTCATTAGGATTTATGAAGTCATTTCTGAGGTGTGTGTGTGTGTGTGTGTGTGTGTGTGTGTGTGTGTGTGTGTGTGTGTGTGTGTGTGTGTATGTGTGTGTGTGTGTGGGCTGGTGTAATATGTCCTGGTTCTGTTACTCACCAGATTTGGGCCAGGATGGGAGGAGGCAGGCCTGATTGGAGGAAGAAGTTCCTGGCTTGGTCGCCTTGACAGACAAACAGAAACAGGATGTGAGACAAGTAAAAGGAAGGCCACTTTAGAACGTGTGAAGAAAGCCTGGGATCTCATTTCGAGTGTTAGCGTAAGGTCTGACGTTAAATAATATTTATTATTTGTATTTTATTTCATGTTTTATTGGACTTCTTAGTTTAATTTGACACATTTTTAAGCCTTATTTGATCTTTTTATTGCACAATCTTACTTCATATGTTTCTATTACATTTTATTTACTTCATATTTTATTTCATTTTGAAATGGAATAAATTAAAGCAATTTCCTCGGCGATAATTCAAGTGTTTGTGATTCTGATTGTCCTTTCTTGCTCTTAATTAGCCACATGTTTGTCTTCTATATTAAACAGCATATTTTTAAGATTTTAAAACCCCCATTTAAATATATGATGGTGTGCGTTGAACAAAAATAATACCAGCAGCAAACCAATTATTTTTTATGATCTTACTGGGCCGTTAAAAAACAACAATGGATTTGTTGAATGACTAATACAGAATAATAAAAATGTAGGAGGTTAATTGTGGTTTTCTAATTGACCTGTAACATTACATTTAACGTTTCATCAATTAAAGTTATCTGAATTCAAGGCGTGTTTTATAGCACACATTCAAGCACTGAGGACCTTGAATGACATTGTCCTTGTTCATCATCTCTCCTTACTCATACACATCCAGGGTGTGTGTGTGTGTGTGGGTGTGTGGTGAGATAAAGAGAGAGAGAGAGTCACCTGTGATGTAACCGCCGGCGGTGGGGGAGAGGCTGAGAAACTGCTGATCATGTTTGGCTCTCTCATCCACTGAGATCAGAAACACATCTGGACCTAATACACAGGAGAAACACAGACACACAGACACACAGACACACACACACACACAGACACACACACAGTTAGAGATTACACACCAAACCCAGAGGCCAAAACAAAGCCAAACACAAGCAGAAGGAGAGACGGAGGAATGAGAGGAATGTGTTAGTCATGAGTTGCGCAAATTTTTAATAAGTGACACTTAAGACTTTAAAGAAGAAAATACCAGTGAATGGATTCATGGACTCTGAGACAGAGGCCGTCGTCTTTCCGTAGAAGGCTCCGAACAAAACCGTCTTTATTATGTTTCCCATTAATATGTGAACTTCATAGACTCTTCACTAACTGACAGAGATGAATCAGTGGCCTTGCTAAATAATGAGCCAGTCTTTCAGCCTCCACAAATAGCCCCAGTTTCTAATTCTTTTATTCAAAAATTAAATCAGTCAGTAAGCGATCAGAGCAGTGGTCCCTTTATGTTCCTTCCTGTGTCGTTTGCTGGACATTTAGAGTGAATCATGCAGACTCATTTCCTCATTAAGAAGACAGTTGCTGCTGACGCAACATCATTTCCTTCTCCTGGTCGGCTTACGTGGAAAATAATGCCTACTCTTTACAAATGTAACCTTGATCCCTCTGAGAAAAATAGAGAGAAATCAGATGAAATCAGCTTTTATCACATAGCTATTTCGTAGATGAAACTTTTCCTGTATTTTTCCAATGCTTTTATTAGCCATACGTATATTTCGTTACAAGACATGAGCAGTAATTGGCACATTAAGCCTCAGTTGTTTTCTAGCTGATTTTCTCCCTTTGTGTAACACTGATGAACTCTGTTTGAGAGGCTAGTGCGCAATATGTCCCAACAGTTACAAATCTGTTTACAGTCTGACAAAATTTCACACTGTCTGCCCTTGTTTTGGTCTGTCTCATCTCTCGTTGACAACGCTGACGTCAGATTTCGTCCCTCGTCCCTCTCTCTGGGGGCGAGCGCCCTCAAACCAAAATGCAGATTCTCCCCGTAAAATGTTAAAGTGCTGCCAGAAAACAATATCTCTGTTGGTCAGAAAGGGTTTAATGAGTCCAGAGATATGGTCAGATGTCTGGTCAGAGGGCAGAGACAGCGTACGTAGAATAAATAGGGGATGGATGTCCGGTGGGTCTGCAGGGGGACGAGTGGCAGGCAGCAGGCTGACACTGAGACTGAGATTTCTGATCCTTTCTTTACTCTCCTTTTTTCTGGAGAGGAAGTAAAGAAACTCTGGATTTATTTGTTGTTGGAGGTGCAATATATGACTCAGCAGCTTTAAGACATGAAGACACTATTATTTTCAGCTTCGCTCTGATGCAGGATTTCACCAGAAAGTGGGCGGGGCTTAATTTAGACTGGAAGTCACGTTAGCACCTCATGCTATGTTTTACTAGAAAACCCCCCTGGCTGTGAAATCTAATATATAACATTTATTTTATTATTTAGCATTCTATATTTTTTATTTTGCATGTTGCAGTTGTTGCTGTGTGACTTGCTACTGCTTTCCCTCTGAAGTGTGCTTCACAATTAGACTGATTAAAATATCTCCGGGGGGAATCCAAGAGGTAAAACTGGTTATGGAAATTTTAAGTGGGTTTATGAGAAGGTGTGGCTCATCCTCTAATACACTGATGGAATATTATAGTGGATTAATGGAGCAATGTGCTGCCCCAGTGCTCTCGACTCTTCGCCATTGTCTCTAAAAGTAAAGTATGCTCATTGACGTTCATTGTACACACCTTTTTAATGGCAGCTACACACACTTACTGACCTGTGAATGAAGTGGGGAACTGCGCCATGGTTCACTCAGTCTTCTGCACGACACAACACCTGAAAAACAAAGTTTATCTGGTCAATCAAACTGATATTTAACTGCTAAATCGTGCATTAATACAGCAACAGTTGACGGGCGGTTTTATCACCGAGGTCAGCAAACCAACGAGACGCTAAACAGCATTTTGAACCTAAATAGTCACCAGCTCAAAAGGTGCTGATGCAGTAAACAAAGTCATTTAGAGAAGTGATTTTACAGCACGAGTCTGGAGTTAATTTTCCACTCTGCTGTCTTTTCCTGCTGGAGTTCTGGTTGCAAAGTAAGTCATTGTGGTTTCGATTCAATTACATGCAGATAGAAAAGGGGAATAAACACTGCAGCTCTCAATGAGGGATATCTTGTTTGTTTTAAATCCAATGTTGCTGCCAGCTCCAGCCCACTGTCAGAGACTGGACCATATGAGCCATGATGTGCATGACAACAGGGCAGCAGACCTTTATTTATGCAGGGCAGCTCGCCTGAGCACACTCTGCTTCACACCATACAGTCCATGCTTCACACTCACTCATTTACACACATTCCCACTGGGGAGCTGACCACCAAGGAGAACGTTTCACACAGCTGACCTGCAAAATATTCTCCTCTCCAGTTTGTTTCGAGTCAGCGGGGATACAAATAAGAAATGTGCAAACAGAGAGCTACCAAAAGGCAGGGAAGTGGTGTTTTTCAGGTGATGGGTTTGTCTGAAAACGTGCAATTTAGTTTGGCAATTTTTTGGACAAAACAATCATCCAAACAACAGTGGAAATGATATGAATGTTAGTTATTTGGCTGCAAAAAAACAGCAACAACAACCTGGAGGTGCCGACAGATCGTACTCTCAGGATGTTAAAAACCTTTTGTCTACCCGTGTACCGGCTGGTTACTGTTCTGTACCATTATAGATTCTGATTCTGGGAAGCAAATCTACCACCCACTTTCATTACATTAAAGTCTTTTAAAGAGGATATATCGTGATTACTATACTATGATTTGAGCCGTAGCAGATCATTTACATGCACCACAACCTATATCAACACACTACAGGAAAGGGGAAAAAACCCAAAAGCACAATAGGGCCTCTTTAGAAGCTAAAGCATGCGATACAGGGATTATTTTTAGCATTTCATATTGAATCTCTTCATAAAATAGGAAGTAAAAGTGCCCTACTCCTTCACATTCGCACGCACGTGTGTGTGTGTGTGTGTGTGTGTGTGTGTGTGTGTGTGTGTGTGTGTAACATACCTCTGCCATAGTAGAGGTATGTTAATCACATCCAGACCCGCTACCCTGCCCTTTAGCCCTGTGGCCAACACACAACCCACAATAATAATACTACTCTGACACACATTGTATCAGACAAGGACTTAGTGAGGATATGTGTGTGTGTGTGTGTGTGTGTGTGTGTGTGTGTGTGTGTGTGTGTGTGTGTGTGTGTGTGTGTGTGTGTGTGTGTGTGTGTGCGTGTGTGTGTGTGTGTGTATTGCAGATCTTTTTACCACATGTCTGATTCTAATAAAGATGGTCAATTAGATGAGATTCTAGGAACCTTTTCCTGTAGGCGGATTGGAATTCAACCACAAAAAAGAAGAAAGACACTAAATTCCTCTTTTCAGAAACAGTTACTCAGATATGCTGCGGACATTTCCACTGAGACTGTCATTGGCCTATTGAGGAGTGTACTGGTGTGTGTGTTTGTGTCCCATTATCATCAGAGTCGGGGGACAAAGTAACCAGCTTAACTAGGTCAGACGAACAAAGCCCACCCGGCACGCACACCACACACACACACAATATTGAAGCAACTACAGTAGGTTTTGAGAGGAGATATTCAAACTCCAGAGGCACCAAAAAGCATGTTGTTTAAGTGAGAATTCTCCCTCAAAACACAACGCTTTATGTCATTAAAAGGCTTATTAAACTGCAGCAGAGAGCACCGGTTACCTTAAGATGAAGCTAGAGGCATTGGTACAATAGTTTCTTTTATTCACCATGCTGTAAGCCTCTAGAGAAATGTCAGCTTGCCAAAACTCTGTCCAGCAAATAAGCTGATGATGAATTAGGGCTGGATGATTTGGCAAAAATGACGAATTCTGATGATTTTGACAGATTTTAAAATTGCAAGATGACTTTTGATAATTGAGGGATAGTTTTTGCATCACAATTCTACCAAACAAATGTGTTTTGGTCTATATAATATAATTTATAGGAAGGAATATCTACTTTACGCCACAAAACTTCCTTCAAAATGGTAATTTAACACATATGTAGCCTTTACCAATGATTGTGCTCCATGCAATTTGAATATTACACTAGCGATTTTGATCAAATTACAACTATAGTGCAGCTACTCTTGACTATGTCTTCACACACCAGCTGAAAAATGGAGACCCAGCCAGAACACTACTGTTCTGAATATGTTATTAATACCACACATGGAATTCACCAGTTCCTGTTTCCCATTATAGCTCGATCAATTAATATCCTTAACCTGCTGATTATATTCAAGTATTAAGGTTCAATCATGCACATATCTGAGTTTGATCAAACAGAGAAGGTGGCACAGACGCACACTTATTTAAACTTCAATAAAAAGTCAACCGCCTAGACGTTTAAATGTGTCTGATGTGCATCCTTCCCCTTTGTCATGAGGACGCTTTATGCTCCGTCCTCTGAGTACATGCATTATGTTTGTGGGATTAGCGTTTATAATTAGAGCGCTGGGATGTAACTGCAGTGTTGGTCTGTTATCAAGGCCTGTGGCAGATGCCTGGTTAAGCCCCTCACACACATAAACACACACACATGCACACAAACACACACATAAACAAAAGGCAGCCTCAGAACATGATACAGATTAGGGTTCAGACTCTCTCCTGTTTGCCCTCCCCTCTTGTTTTTCTGCTGACCTCCCAGTAAACCCCCTTTGACTTCTTCCAGGAATGAACGGAAGACTTTCTGATGCTCTGCTTCCATAGATGTGAAGATATACTTATGTTCTGGATTGTGCACTCAAGAAAACAGCGTTGTGTTTCAATTTATATTTTCAGTCAGTCTCAGTTATCAATTGTCTCCCGTGTATCTCTGAAACATGCTGCTCTCAATCGGAGTAGAATAAAAGTACTTATTTTGGACGCTGCAGCCTGTTTGAAACCACAAGCCCACTCCTGATGCTGCATTCAACAATTGTGAGGGTGATTGACTCTTCTATCGTAAGCCTAGTTTTTAAAGATTCAGCATCAATACACAATACCCCCTTATGTGCAAATATAAAACAGATCAAACTAGTTGCACAATATCAGCTGAAAGTGAAAGAAAACCTGACTTGTTGGAGCCAAACAAAAAGACTAACCCTCAAGCAAGAGACCAAACTAAACAGTACATTTGCCTACCATTTCCATCACATTTTCATATAGTTAAAAAAAGAAGAAACACATTTGGGATGGGTCAAAGATTCATCCTGTAACCCAAGTTACATCACACTGATAAAAACTGAAACCAATCACCAGAAAAAATGACATAATATTCCCACAGATGTATTCCAGGGCTAAAGTAAAGGTGCTTTTAATAAATACATACTACGAGTCATTCATACCTCATTCATACAGAGCCTGTGCCACTTACTCTAGGGAAGCCATCTGCACATGCTGGGATAAATACATATAAATACGCCCTTCATTCGAGACACTAGATGGAAATTGCAATTCTCTTAAATCCACAACGCCTGATTTTTCTTGGCTCTTTCAATCCCTTCATCCTTCGCTTAAACGGGACGAGGATCATTTTGTGTCTGTCTCTTCTGCTGTCAGCCACGTGGCTTTACTGCACATAATCATGACATCATGTTAAACGTGTTGGGCTTGTGGTTAACAGGGATAAGACAATGAGACAACACCAGATGTTGAAATGGGTGCAGAACTGCAGGACACATTACAAAATAACTGCAGAAATGACGCAATCAATTGGTGGATAGGCAGGAACAAATATGAGTTGATTTAGAAAGTAAAATGTGAAGATTTTCCCACCTAATGCCCACATTTCCTTTAAGACTGTGCTAAATTCTGAGGGGTATTCTTAATTTGTCCCATGTTTTATGACTAACCCATCAAAGGAGTAGCAGGGAAAATAAACGACCTTAAAGTAAGAACTCATTTCATGGAATTGGGACCGAATTGTGTTTGTTAATAATGACGTTGATCGTAACAACTGCAGCCTCTTCATTCACATTAGGGTTCTCACAATCACACCCACACAACATATGCATTAGCTTTTAACACACACACACACACCCTCTGGCTCACAAGCACACACCCCAGCCTCCCTCTTTCTCACTCACACACTAAAGAAACTCTGAACACACCCTTTGACACCGACCCTAGAGCCTGCGCCTCTCTCCAAAACACGTTCTTATCGCACCAATGTCAATTGGCGAGGCATGAGAGGTGACAGCACACACAACCAGCTCCTCCCAAATCACTCTAACCTCCCCTCTGCCTCCCGTATTAGTAAAAACTGATAGCCTTGGGTGGTTAAGAGCTCAACTTAAGCACAGCACAGGGAGTGTTCATAGTCATGAAGTGTTAGTTAGTATACTACAAGGAAAAGCGTCAATAAAACGTATGCACCATCTGGCTTTTCGTTTAACCCTGGAAAGGTTTGCAGAAGAAAACATGTTGTAAATTCACGACATAAGAACTGATTGCAATTGTTTGGACTGATATAGTCTGTCCATTCATCAGGGTACTGTTTCTAATTCATCTCAACGCTTTGCAGAATGAAGGGCGTGTAAGCACTACCACATTTTGCAGGACTTAAGCAGGGTTGGGTGTGTTTTCTTAAAGGAGGTGCTCATGAAAAGCAGACATAGCATGCAAGTATTCCAAACAACAAACAGTGAATCAATGCTGGCGGTGGAGCAAAGCATTAATTGAGTATTTTAATCGTGATGGAAGTCATTTAGCACCATCTGCACCTTAAAGGGGTAGTAACATTTTTGGAGAGGGGTTACGCAGCAGCAACACACATCTCAGCCACCCAAAAAATCTGCTTTCTTTAGGATGTTTTCACTGCTTTACCCTTGCCATGAGACAGCCCTTTCCAACAGCTAACTGAATCTCAATTGTGACTCTCTTCAGAGCCACCAGACTCCATAGACAATACTGTGATTTTATCTTGCAAAACACCAAAGATCTATTACTTTGTTTATGTTACTGTGTGATTTGGTGAATAGGAAACAACCCTTGATAAAGTAAGATTTTGTATTCAGGACTTTTCCAGCTCTCTGGTACTTTTCCTTAAGATCTGACTCCCTCTTCCAGCTCTGTTGTTTAGTCTGCACCAAATGGACAACTGCGAGACTGACATCAGGTTTAATGTTAGCAAATGCTAATGAGATAACACCTTCACCCATGAAAGCTGTTTCCTGACCCAACACTACCAGTAACCTTGTTTCATCATCTTTCTCTCAACTGGCGAGGCTAACCAAAAGAAGTGGTGTAGTTTACTAGACATATTTACTTTGAAGATATATTTTTAATGTATGTTACATTAAGTTTATATGTTTAGTAGATTGGTATAAAAGACAGTTTTCTATTTTACACATTTTGTATATTTGATAATGTTTGGATACCTCTCTGAACATAGGGTTTTTAAATGATCTATCCGCCTTTCCATAACAACAGCCACCTTGCACATCTGTAATTTCAATACTATCCTATATGTCTCTGATCCTGTATTATAAATCTCTACTCCTGTAGCTACTCTATTTTATAGAACATTTTGATTAACCCTGAATATTTCATATTGTTTATTATTTCGGATATATGTATTTTCTATCCATCTATCTTAACGTCAGCTCACAGAGCATTAAGATGCAGTGATTTAACATTAGCATACTGGCTAACTGTTAGTAGCACCTAGATGTCATCCTCTTCAAATCCCTCTCACCCTGGTGCTGTTAAAGTAACCGATATAACGCACTTCCAAGACAGGTTGATATCACAGTGAGAGGCTGACATTATAGCAAGCTAACCCGGGTTAAAATGACCACCTAACCGCGCCAACGTTCACATCACTGCAGCTAGCAAGCTAAAGCTAACCAGTGGGAAGCTAACGTCAGGGACATTCTTCCACACAACACACACTTACCTCATAGTTCAGTTTCCATGGTGAAATACGGGATAAAGCAGCTCGTTTTCGCGTTTATGTGACCATATGACTCGGTATCTCCTCCCAAAATGTGTCGGTTTATCCACGAAAACCCTCTCCCGTGAGGTTCCGAAATCCCGACCGACTGAGGGACAGCTGGAAAATGGGGTAACGCTTCTGACGTATCGCGATATCTCGTAGCAAGTGCATGGTTTAGTTGTAACATCGCGAGAGGTGACTGAATCTCAGGGACGCTGTGGAGTAAAACGGATTAGTTGAGCTCTCCTGCCGGCTGCTGTTTATTAGGAATACAAATCCAGTCTTTAAATTTAATCTCGGTTTATTAAATAAAAGTATACAAATAATAATCATAGATTCAATTAAATTATACAAATAAAGGGGAACAAGGGGAATAACGTGATAAAATACATAGCAACACGCAACTATAATCCATTTGCAGATGTGGAAGAAGTACTCAGATATGAGTGTAGTACTTGTGTACTCTGTTACAGTAAAAGTCCTCCATTCTAAATGTTCCTCCAGTGAAAGTAGAAAGTATTCTCATCAAAAAGTACTTAAAGTAGCGACAGTAAAAGTGGTCATTGTGCAATTGTTCCATTTCAAAATAATATCTCTGATATGTTTTATAATTATTGATGCATTTTGTTCAACCTTAATGTTAAAGTGTCATTGTTTTATGTCCAATATAACATTTTGTTTGTGTGTTGTTTTTGATTACTTTAAATGTGGTAATCCTTCAAATCCCATAGAGGGCGATGTTGTCATTTTAACACTACAAGCCAAAAATGTAAACAGCGAAGAAGAAGAGATCAGCTGACTCCTTTGGGCAGCAACTGGGGAATAGCTGTATTTCAAAAGGAAAGGACATGACTAACACATGAAAAGGGATTGTAATTAAGCAGCTTTTTGATATTGTGTGGCCTTGTTGTTGGTGCATAAACAAAGGTAAAACAATATGAAAGGTTTGTACTGCAGAGCCGGAGTGAGTGATGCTGAGCCCAAATTCGTTATCCAGGAAACGGTGAGTGTGTGTGCTGTGTTGTTGGGTCCGACTGTACAGGGGCATGCATTACTGCTTTACTGAAGCCTGGTATTATAAGCCACCTTTTGCATTATGACTCACAGAATCCTCAGATCAGACAAAGCACAGGAAACTGACATGCATGTGAGAATCTGTGGCTCCACCTGCAGATGCTGCTGGGCATTATTGTTGACAACAACATCAGAACATAGTGAAAACTTACCTTTATTTATAGTTCTTAGGTATGTAATTTACAGCCCAATGTTTAGTAGTCATGGTACATTATTTATTGCGTTGTGTAAAGGAAGGAAATGCATGGAGAATGTTTATCAAATGCATTAGAACTGCACGGTTTGGAGAAAATCATTGGAAATACCATATACTGTAGCAGGGATTGATCATATTTGCAACACTATTCTCAATACATTAAACATTATATTAAATTATGATGGTGCCCTTTCTATTAGAGGGATGGATGAACTGTACCAAACTCTGGTGAGTTGTGTCTGTGTTTCCCTCCAGGTTCTTCCAGATGTTTTAGGCAGCCACCAGGTCAGAGTTCAGGTTAAGGCGTGTGGACTCAGTGCACTGGACCTCAAGGTACTTAACTCAAAGTTGATATACAAATGAATGTGACCATGGCTGTACATCCCAAGAAAATAACCAATCAGTACAACAAAAAGCTGCAGATCTGGATAAAAATGAACTTAATTTCGTTGCTTATATTGAAGATACAGTCACTTTGTTTTACACTGATGGTTTTCCTGCAGCTGCTCGATGACGTGGGGATCCAGAGAGACTTAATTCCTGTTGGCAGAGAGGTGGCCGGTGTCGTCCTGCAAGGTAACACAGTCATCCTGCTGATGGTGCAAAAATAATGCATGTGATTAGTCGTCAGTGTCATACAAACATTAAGTCAATTGTTCTTTTTCTGCAGTCGGAGCCAAGGTGTCTTTCTTCCAGCCGCAGGATGAGGTTGTAGGTAGGAGCTGCCTTCTGACACAGTGTGTTTCTCTGCATGTGATGAGTGGAAGGCATGGCAGGATGTATTTCTAATTAGACATATATGTAACTGATAACTGGTAATTTACAATAATAATACTGAGTGATTATTTCAAATTTATTTTCATTTTTTCGATTGTGAAAACAATTTGTAAATCTAGAGATTGTGAGGTCAAGCTTTTTAGTCTGAATTCATGTAAAATTTAACCAAAATCTTAATCGTTTTTTAGAGGTTTTGACAGACAACAACCTCTTGGCTCTTTTAAATATTTGCTTTCTTATTTTTTATATTATAATGTAAGTGTTTGAGTATGAATGGTGTACCAATTTCATTTTTAACTGTTTGTTTGTATTAAAAAAAGAAACCTGCCCTCAAGTTTTATTAATTTATTCTGGATTTATTATATTTTTGATGACATATTACACTCCGAATATCCTTCTCTCTTTTCAGGTATCCTGCCTCTGGACTCCCCCTGCTCTGGACTCTGTGAGGTCGTTGACATAGATGAACATTATTTAGGTAAAGTTGACCAACATTTAATCTATCCTCTACAATATTTAAATCAAAACACCATCAAATACAATATTTATCAACTCTAAATATGTGTGTTTCTGTTTTTATCTGTGCAGTTCAGAAGCCAGAGAAGCTCAGCCCAGTGTGTGTTGCAGGAGCGCTGCGTGACGGCCTCTCTGCGTACACTGCGCTACACACACACGCTCGCATGGCAGCCGGACACACACTTCTGGTGATGGATGGAGGCAGCGTATGTAAAAAAAACAAGAGTTGCATGTTTTACGAGTTGTACACTCTTCCACAACAGTTCTAGCCCATCAGACGACCTTTTCACTTTGTTTTTTCTACTTTTAAACATAAAAAAGACAGAATTAATAAGGATGATTTTCCCACCTTCCTCTCCCTCCTCAGTCTTTTGGCCTCATGTGCATCCAGTTAGCTTGTTACCACGGAGTGAAGGTTTTTACGACGTCACACACACCACAAGAACACACATTCCTGGAGCAGCTACGACCCAGCGTAGGTGCGTATACAAGCTAACATCGTGATTAAAGCTTTCAGAAATGTAAAGATTCAAACCCAATCATCTACAAATCGACCTCAGCTCTTTTCCTGAAAGACCGAGTTATGCTCTTTCACTCTTTTAAAAAATTCCTTCCGTCTTTTTTCTGTCTTCTTCTGATCTTCCCCTCACCCTTCCATAATATCCTCAGGTGTTCAGGATCCGTTAGTAGGTGAGATCTTTTCTTTCTGTCTTACTTCCTGAACTACAGACTTGTTTCCTTGCTTATCTTCTCATTCCTGCACCAAAAGGCAGTTCAATAACTGAATTCCCAATGATTCCAGTGCAATGCAAATCACAAGTTAGTTTATCAGATGTATTGTTTTGAAATAAACGTTTACACATTTTATCAAAGACTTAACATTAATTTGAGGTATGTCTCTGAAAGATAAGACCTTCTGATTTAAGTAAATATTGTAAAAGGGGCACTGCATTTAAAAAACAAAGGAAATCTTGATTTAAAGCCTGCCGCCACCATGTGGACAACAGTGGAACTGCACCCACAATTGGAGTGGTTTTTTTTTTGTGTTACAAACCACACTGATATCATGTTTTTGTGTCTTTGTGTTTAAAGCAAAGGTTATCCCAGTTTATAAAGACCAATCAGAACTAATGGCCCTGGTTATGGAGGAGACGGGAGGATTGGGAGTGGACATCGTCATAGACTCAGGAGGTAAACACATTACCGCCACCTGGAAGACTTTTAACAACCTCCCGGATCCATCTTTTAAAAAAAATAGTTTGATAGTCTTTGTTGTGTTTTTTATAAATATTTTCTTAACAATTGTGAAATGATAAAGGCCTCGTGTTTCTGTGTGTGTATGTGTGTGTGTGTGTGCAGTGCGTCTGCAAGAGAAAGAGTCCCAGGAGACGAAGCTCCTCCCACACAAACATGACATCATCAGTGTGCTGGGTGTGGGGGGGCACTGGGTCACATCCCATAAAGAGCTGCAGGTGAGTCAGAGCTGCATCCTTCAGTGGTCACTGTAATATCTATATCTATTCCTTATAAGTAAGTGGTGCAGGAATGAGTCCTTAAACCCAGACATGAGTCAGCATTTTTTCCACATCTGGTCCTTTTCCTCAGAGTTTTAGGATAGATGCCTTAAATATGTTCTGTGGTTAATACAAAGGTAAACACAACATAAACACTGCAATAGATAACCAACTCCTGACTTTTTAAAGCTTTTAAGCATCTTAAAAATTGTAGTTAAAAAAAAAGTGTCTCAAAAAGACATCAGGGGTTTCCAGGTATGAATGCCAATACGTAAAACACGCACCATAAGATACAAACAACAGCAGAATCTCAATTTTAGAAGAAAATAAAAGTTTTATTGCCACAGATTTGTACAGCTCAATAAAAAAGCGTACATTTGGTGTTTTATTGTCTTATCTCTTCTTTTGTGTATTCCTGCAGTTGGATCCTCCAGACTGCAGACTGCTGCATTTAAAATCGGCCTCTCTGACTTTCCTCAACCACGAGGTGTGGACGGCCTCCTCCGCTCAGCAGGGAAGATACCTGCGTATCCTCTGCACACACGGTGTAAAGTAAAGAATATAATAATGTGCACATCTTCAGGTACATGGAGTCCCTCCTTAACAGACCTGTGTCAGATATTCTCAAGGACATGGTGGAGAAGATGTCCACTGGAGTACTCAGGTAAATGCATAACTCACACATGTTTAGCTAGATACTGGAGTCAGACAAATCCTTATTCTGATACAAAAGCAGGTGTCTCTCCCATCTCCTGTGACAGGTGTAATCAGAGATTCTGCTGCTAATTTAAAGTGGCCTAGAGAAGTAATTATATATGAATAGTGAAACTGTACTGGAAAACAAAGAATATTATAATTGACTGATTTGTGGTATCTATTGTTTATTTAGTGCCCAATAGAGCCTCCTTATTAGATTTTAAGGCCTATAAAATGATTGGTTTTAGACCAGAACCACTAGTCTAAACAAGAAGCACAGTTTCTAAGATGCATTTACACTGTAGATGAAGTTAAATCTGGAGGTGTTTGTCTCTGCAGACCTCAGCCTGAGGAGGCCGTCCCTCTCTATGAAGCCACGGTCACAATGGAGACCGTCCAGCATCACAAGAGGAAGGCCGTTGTTCAACTCTGAACCGTTCATGTAACATGTTAAACACACGCTTAAACTCACAGGAATCATTTCGCAATTTCAGTTTCATCAGCTGTTTGATAATTAAGGGATAATGTACATCCTTCATACTAAATAAACCAACCACCTGACTCACAATATTGACTTTTAAAGTGGTTTTATTGTGTTCGCTACCAACGACTGGACCGGCGGCACTGATCAAGGCTTTCTGTATTGTTCAGTTTCTCCTCCATTAACCAGTCTTTAAACACGGTCTGTCTTCTTCTGCCGATCCCGTTAGAGTTTACTTCCTGTCTGTCTTCTTCTGGTGATTGCTCTGTTGTCCAGCGCTCTGTCTTCTCACATCTTTCCTCCCTCTGTTCTCTTTTTCTTTTCTTTACTGGGAAATAGTTTAGGCATCATGAATCCAAAGTTTGTTCTCTCCTCAGATTTCTAAATAAATATTCTAAAAGTATGCGACAGTGTCTCTGATGTTAAATTGACCGGACTTCTTTCTGCGGACTGATATGACCGCACATAGTCCTGGTTTTTTTCAAACCATTTTACTGCTCTGTGTCTTTGGCTGTGCTTTAGATCAGTTGATTATGGTGAAGAGATCCTGAGGCCCGTCATAACAGGACACACACTCTTTCAGCTCAGCTGGAATACAGGAACTGTCCCGCATCTCCACTTCAGCCAATAACATTGCTTCTTATAGTGACTGGCAGAAGTAAGCACCAATCAGCTCACAGCATCGTCTTCATGTGGTTGGCATGACAACAGTTCGTCTGGTGGTTCTGCTGAGCATTCCGTAGCTTTAAGACAACTTCCCAGGATGCACCTCTCCTCCTGTCGCAGAGCCTGGACCACATGCAGCTGCTCCGTGAGAGACTGATCACACTGCAGGAGGAGGAGGGAGATCTAAACACACACACACACACACACACACACACACACACACACACACACACACACACACACACACACACACACACACACACACACACACACACACACACACACACACACACACACAATAGTTTTGAATGTGTGATCATTTATAGATTCAGATTATAAACTCATACAAAAGAAAAAAATCGACTTATAAATAAAACGTTGAACTGACACACACACCTTCTCCAGAGCGGTGTGTGTGTCCTGCAGTATTCGCTGACAGAGTATCTTCACTGTCCTGACGCTCCACTCCTCTCTCTCCTCACACACCTGCTGGCCGAGCAACACGGCCTTCCACTGGGGACTGGAGATAAAACACATTTAATAAATAAGGAACACACAACTAATTAATACATTATGTACAGAAACACTTTCTATTCAAACAACACAAAACCTGTTTGAGTCTTACTACAGTGTCTGAGGCAGCGACATCAGTCTGAGGGCCGTCATCAGCCTCCAGCCGGGCCCTTCACCGGACACCGTGAGGTTACTGAGAAAAAGGAGGTGCATCAAATTTAGACTCATTGACAATTTAGTGAATATCTTTGTGCAATGCAGAGAGATATGGCATAGATATAAATAAATAAATAATGAAATGTATAAATAAATACAGAAAATAACTGAATAAATACAGGAGTAAATAAAAGAAATGCATTGAGAAATAAATGAAAGAGAAAAGTGAAATACTTTCATATTCATTTTCACATGTATTTATTATTTGTATTTGTTATTTGTATTTATTATTCTTTGTTATGCTGTTTATATTTACACATTTACAGTTTTTTAAATTATATTTTAAATTCATGTGCATTGCCTAGCATGCTGCTGTAACAAAACAATCCAGTTTGGGATCAATAAAGTATATATATGTCTTTCTCTATATGTATATTAATAATCGTTATAGTATTGAGTAGCACAATAACCAAAGCTTACATAGAAAATAGAAAACATAAAAGCAACAGGGAGAATGTTAAAGTCTTACTTAATGAAATGATTCTCTCTGAGGAACTTGATCTTCTGATCCAAACTCCGGTCACCTTTTAGAACTTCACAGAGGAGATCTGAGGAAACAGAGACATAAAGACACTATAATTTAAGCATAGTGTAACACAAAGAAAGGCAGGCCTCTTAAAATATTACTGACACAGGCTTATTATATAAAAACACTTTTATAATGTGTATAGTTGTTGTTAGGCAAGTATACATGAAATAAAATAGATTGCATTATCCTTTTAATTATTCAGATTTTTTCTTTTTACAAAGACTTGATACATCCGGGATGCCTTCAAGTAAACAGCCAGTTGCTTCAGAATAAAAGATTAGGATATTTGTATTTCTTATTTTTCACCTGTGTCCACGTACACCACGCTGTTGGGGTTGCAGGAAGCCACGAACCCGTACTCCAGCATCAGCCGCTGGTTATCATGGGAGCCGTAGTTAATGAAGGCCTGCTCGTACCGGAGCGTCCCGGACACACTCCTGATCTCATAACACCTCGACACGTCACTGAAACTGGCTTTTACCTGGGAGGAAAAACACATTTCTGATGCATCACATGTACTATCAACATCAACTTGACGGTTTTGGGGTTATGTGTTTACTGTGGTTTACCTGCACGTCAGGGCGGTGGTTGAGCAGGTCCAGAAAGGGAGCTAAAGCATAATCATCCTGTCCAAACAGGAAGTCGTTGGACGGTTGGGACATGAAGACAGAGCGGGTGTTGACACTACACCACGCCCACCTGGAGGACGAAGATCTCATTACAGAAAAACAATCCATCTAATTTCAGACTGAAATTATTTGACTTCCATAACGAGGCTCCTGCAGCTTAAGGAAACATTTATAATTAATATAGAGGTTTTGAATCCACCAAGAATCAAAATCTAAAAATAACCAACATTTAGGAAAAATGACCAAAACAAGAAAATTCTCGTTTAAAACTTGACTTTCTTTGTTGGATTTTTAATAATCTGGTATAATTATTATTTTCTTTAATACATGAGAGTTTAAATTCCAATGTCAGAAAGAATCCCATTTCTTCAGTTTTAAAGTTTAAATAACCCTTTTTTAAACAATATTATAGGAAATGGTTTATTGGGTGATTTACTACTGTACTGTAGAAACCTGAATAACTCGAGCACCTGTCAAGATTATGGACTTAAATTTAACGTGTGTGTGTGTGTGTGTGTGTGTGTGTGTGTGTGTGTGTGTGTGTGTGTGTGTGTGTGTGTGTGTGTGTGTACCTTAATGCTTCATATGTCAACACCTCCTCCACAGGCTGACTCAGGATTGGCTGCAGGGATCTGGATCAATAATTACTTTACATTAAACACACTTTTATCCAAAGTGACCATAACTGCAATCAGCCATCAACATACATATTCAGCACAGACAGAATCCCTTTCTGAACCAAGTCTGTACCTTTTATACCTTTACCTGTACATTTTGTAACTTTATAAAGGTATTCTAACCAGTGCCTCTTATTTAGTAACCTTCTTTTTGCTGCTTAATGTATTTGTTTCTATTCAAACTGCATAGAGTGACGCCTACACACCCTCACTGTAATTACAATAAAGATCTCCTGAGGACTTTATCTTCATGCAAACAAGCCCAAACGTTTTCTTTTACTAACTTACGCAACTGTTCAAATAACCTCTGCCCTGCTAATCCTAATCAACCTGTGCACAGAGTTAACCAGTCTGACCACCTGAACAGGTTCAGATGAGAGGAGTGGACTCCTCTCACCGCCTCCCTCTGCTCTAGAGCTCGTCTCTGCACGCTGGCTGGCAGAACGGCCATGACATCATCGGTGAAGTAGGCGGGACATGTGTAGGTTTTAGGCAGCACCTCGATGTAGGGGAACCAATCAGACGCCTCGCCCCGGTGCCGCTCACACACCAGGAACACACAGAGCGCCAGCAGAGGGGAGATACGAGGCTTCCAGCTGAAGTGGAAACATAATGACCGTTTAGGTTATGCGGGGTTGCAATGTTTTAACCTTTGCTTTATGTTCCTAAATATGATGCTTCCTACATAGTTACTCTTTCAAAATCTTTTCTAAATGTTTACTTTTAAAAGTGTCAGATTACTTTTTCTAAATGATCGCTTTTTCATACAATTCTGACTCTTTTTCTAAATTACGACTTTTAGGAATTTCCGACTATTTCTTCAAAATTATCACTTTTTTTATTTTCTGGAATTTTTATAAATGCCGACTTTAAAAAAATGTTAAATTTTTAATTAATTTTTATATTTTATATTATATATTTTTGCCGAATATATTTTCAAGCATTTCTGATGCATTTTCGAGCTTTTCAGCACCTCACAGCAGGGGTAATTAAGATACTTATGAATTGAAGCCTCTTGTTCTTGTTCCTTTATCTCAAGATCTATGCAGATAGTGATTTATAATAAAAGTAATACAATTAGAATTTCAACCAACATCAAACACTAAATCCACCTTGGAAACACATCATAAAAAAGCTAGTGTTTTAGGATTGAAGTAACCAAGTGACTGTTTTACATTCCTCTTTAGCTAGGATCCATTCAGTATGACATAAAAACACAAACTGGACTTTGAAATACAATAAGCGTTGAATCAAAACCTCTGTACCACATTAAAGCTTTAAGGGAGTAGATGTTTCTGCAGGGCTTTGTGATGGATTGCATTACATTGTACCGTTTGTTATTTTGTCCGCTGTTGGACCTGGACATATTCGGATGTATGTAATGTTTTAAAAGAGTCTAAGTTCACCTCTTGATGTACGGACCCAGGTAGCTGCTCAGAACAGTTGAAGTTGTGAGGAGACACGACTCCGGCAGAGAGATGATCAGCTCTCCAGACTGACGAACAGAAACAGACAATATGATTGGTTGACGACGTGAGGTTTTTGTATTAATGCATTGAAGTATAAGTACTAGCTTAAAAGCTGTATTATTACCGTGTTGTAGTTTATTTAATTAGATGCAGTTTTACCTTGATGGTCTTGACAGCTTGAAGTCCTCTGCCTGTGTCTGAAATAAGAGAAGCAACAAACACATATAAAAGTGTTTACTTTAAACCAGCAGATGTTTTATTTTACACAGGTTGAATGCAGTGAAAGGTTGATCTGAACTGTTCCACATGGCAGCTAATAGATGCTCTCAAGGAGTGGAATCTGGAGGAGCAGATTGGCTGATGCGTCTGTCAATCATTTCACACTCAGATTATTTCCTCTCACATATACGGAAACTCTTTGCTTTATCTAAACGTTGCATTTCAAACCAAACATATGCAGAGCCCGGAGCAGAGGGTGCATAATGACTGAGCTCCATACTGTGTGTGTGAACAGAGGCTCCTATCACAGAGGCTCGTACCGGTGAAGAGAGCCGGCTGCAACAGCGTTGATGTGAATCCTCGCTGATGGAGAAACTTTATCAGCCTGACGTACTGCGGCTGGTGGCGCAGAGAGACTGGAGGAACAGAGTGAAACACATGGTGATGGGAGAGAACAGAAGACAGACGTCTCCATGCTGCACTGTACTCCAGTGAATTGGTTTATACCTGAGCGGGCGATGCTCTCTTGTTTCTTCCTCCTCTTCCTCGCAGCACGTCCATATCGATGGCCTCGAGCCCTCATGATCCAAACGGGACAACCTTTGGGGTCAACAAACATACACATTTACACATTAGTGGTGAAAAGTCTCTCTTTCTTTTAATGATGCCACATTTAGTGGACTTTCTGAGGTTGTAGAGCTACAATTCATTTCCCCACTTGATGAGTAGATAGAAAACCAATCAACACTACCATGACCATGTGCTGGAGGAAGCATTCACATCCTAATTGTAGTAAAAACAACACTAACACTACAATTACCAACTCTGTTACAGGTAAAAGTCCTGCATTTAATATGTTACTTAAGGAAAAGTAAGTACGTTTAATCTGCCAAATCTACTCTAGAGTGTAATGTGTAAAAACTCAACCTTGGTAGCACTTGGTCTTTCGGGGACTTGAACCAGTGACCTTGCAGTTTCCAAGCCAAGTCCCTATTGACTTTGCAATCACCGCTACATAATTGATTATATTTGAAGAACGTTCAAATATAATCAATTACAGTTCTCTCTCTGACATTGTCACCATGACTGGGCAAATGTTGCCTTGTTATTCAGTCAATAGTCATTTCTAAGCTGGCCTTTATCGCCTTTGAGGGGTCAAAATACAGTACAGCGAATGTGCCTTTGAGGAAAACCAAATAACACCAGGTACGGAAATAGCCAACAAATATCAATATAGAATATAAAAAACATATAAAACTTATGGAAAAATACTGAAAAGATCCATCTGAATATCAGAGTAAAACGTGTCTGTTTTAAATGATCAATCCTAGTCCACCAGGTTTCCTAATTTAACTTATGATACATCTTAGACTTACAGCTCATTTCTGACATTGTCAGCATGAATCAGCAAATCTGATTCCCCCTTCCAATCTCCTCCCACAGCTGAGAACATCGTTGAAGCTGTTTTGGGGTAGACCCTGCCCTCTTAAGCTTTGTGTGTATTTAGTGCTGTTACAATATGAATGCACATTAAGCCCATTGTTTAATGTTTGTAGTACAGTATTAAGGGCCTGTTTTCATGTCCAATCCCAGTTCACCAATTATTGGTTTCTTAATTCCACTTATAACAGATTATAGAAGTCTGCATATCTTACCTAGTTTAATCAGGTCTGATTACATGATTCATTTCTTTTGTTTGTTGACATTCATGGCTTCTTGATCTTTTATAACTTGCTCTTTAATAAAATCTCTCCTCTTTATTATGTCCTCTTAATCTCCACCACATAATTGATTAGATTTAAAAACGCTACTCACAGTTCTGTCATTGTCACCAAGACTCAGCAAATGTTACCTTGTTTATTCAGTCAATCAACTGCATGTCTGATAACATTATTTAGGGTTATGTTTTTGTTGAAATTCCTGGTTCACCAATCATAAAATAAGATGTACTTTATTGAACCGAAATTAGGAAATGTTTTCGATGCAGCAGAATAAAAAACAAGGCATTTCACATCAGTAGAAATGAGAAGAGTTGAAATAAGCCAGTCTAAAATGTAAACATCTCAATGCAAAAGAACACCAGTGTGTGTATAAAGGCCAATTAGCTTCATCTCTGTTAATTGATCAGCTGTTGTTGCATTTACTGTTGGATATCGTAATGTCTAACAAAACACCAGCTTGTGTTTTCATGCAAAAGTCTTAATTATTAGACTAGTAACTAATGCTGTAAGACAAATGTAGGGCAGTAACCAGTAAAATATTTCCCTTTGAATTGTAGATGAGTAGATGTACTTAAGGGCCTTAAAAAAAGTACTCAAGTAGAGTACATGTAGGCTACTTCAAATTTGGACTCAAGTACAATACAGTAAATGTACTTAATATCCATCACTGCTATCACTGAAGCAGGGATCCCCTCTTGTAACTTACATTATGTATTAACTTACAAGTCATTGGAACAACTGATTCCTTTATAAATACCCCTGGTTAAAACTAACTAAATCTACCACAACATAAATGCTCTTTAACAAATGCATTCAAACACACATTAAATACATAAACAGTAAATAGAATACCTATATCATTCTGCACTGAATCTCGATCCTGCTCGGCGGCTGCTGTCAAACCACGTGGTTCACTTGTTTTTCTGGGTATGCGCACCGACGCTGCGCAGTAGACATCCTGCTCTCCTCCCATTTTCTCCGTATATATGTTTCAGCTTTACTGCGCAAGTCTTCACTTTCTCTGCAGCTTCACCACCTCAGGTCCACTCTACCAAACGCTACAGGTAAGAATCCTTAATTCCAGCTCCTATTTAAGCTGTTTGCACCCTGCTAGCTCTCAGAAAAGTGTATTTTAATGTCTGTATTTGACTGAAAGGGGACTGCTTTACCATGCTAAATCAAAAAAGTTATTATACGCGAGTCAGTGTTATGTAACGCAAGGAAAAGGAGATGAAACCAGGCAAAAGGTCTTCTCTGAAGGCTGCAATTAACCCTTGATTTGCGGGATAAGGTCGGTTTTAGTTGCAAAACGCATTAATGCAGCCTTTCAAAACCAGTAGGCCTATGCATGAAATGGTACACGTTTATGTCCAGACTATATAGACTGCTGGCATGACTGTGCACTTTTATTGATTGGTTTTGGATTTAATAGTTATTTCTAAGCTAAAAAACCACTGGTCTTATTGGCTATGTGGTGTGCCTTGGTGTAAGAGAAAAACGAAGTACTACGATAGCCAACAATTATGGATATAGAATAGAAAAACATACAAAACGTTTTGAAAAATACTGAAAAGATCAACCTGTTTTCATGGGACTTGGCTGTACGGTTTTGTGCAGGAATGTGCGAATACTGACCAGATAAAGTGCCAAAGTTTACAGTATAAATTCACACTTGTATTGTCTTTATCAGTCAAAAGCTATTGGTTTTTTATTATTATCAATACCAGTTTACCAATCACAGGTTTCCTAAATGAAGTTATAATAGATTACAGACCTATTCTCCCAGTGTTCTCTCTGAAATCTTCCCCAATCTCCCCCACAGCTGATAACGTTGTTGAATCCGGTTTTAGGCCGACCCTGCCCTCTTAAGCTTTGTGTGTATGTAGTGCTGTTACAATATGAATGCACATTAAGTCCAATTGTTTATGTTTGTGTTACAGTGTTAAGGGCCTGTTTTCATGTCCAATCCCAGTTCACCAATTATTGGTTTCTTAATTCCACTTATAACAGAGTCTGTCACCATGACTCAGCATCTTTGTACTGATAGAGCTGTGTAAATGTTGAATGTAAGGCTAATTGTGTTTATTTTTTCCTGTATATGATGTGTGATTTCATCCACCGACGTCTCCCTGTTGACAGACATGTCTACCAAGGTCGCCATAGTAACAGGCAGTAACAAGGGCATCGGGCTGGCCATTGTCCGAGCGCTCTGCCAGCAGCAGTACCAGGGAGACGTCTACCTGACCGCCAGAGACGTGTACGTACACACACCCGAAACAGCTGGCAGCAACATGCTCTGTTGGTTTTAGCTCTGTGTATTCAGCCACTGTTGGGGTGTCCCGTTATTGTGGAAAGAAGACATATTTTTTTATGGAAAAGGAGACATTTCCAGCCTCTCTAGTTTTTATTTGGGACATTTTTTAACCTGGAATATTCATCAGACGATTCATGCAGGCGGATAGTTTAACTATAGTTATAATGATAAGAATATTAAGATTCAATATTTAAAAATGTCTAATATTGGAAAGATTTGTGAAAATATATGAAATAAATACAAAAGAATTATATTTGACATGTATTAAAACAATTCAAAGTTAAACTTGTGAACAATGGAAGCTAATTTAAAATAAAATAAATGGGAAGAGTACAAATAAATGTAAAACTATACGTAAAATGTGTGAAAAATATAAGAAATACACCAAAAAAAATCAAGTTTTGTAAAAAGTACAGGTTAAAAATATCCAGAAATAATGTTAAAAACTGTACAAATACATAAAACTTATTAAATATGTAAAACTGTTTTGAAAAAGTATACAAATTTGTTCAAAATATATTAGAAAAGTGTTTGTTAAATATGTGTCAGGGAAAGATACCCCAAACTCCTCCTGCAGAACGAATGAACAAAGCTGCAGATATTTCCATACAAGGGAAATTGAACTTTTCCGCTGTTTTGTGCAGCGGTCGTGGAGAGGAGGCGGTGAAAGCTCTGGCCGCTGACGGACTGACGGCCAAGTTCCATCAGCTGGACATCAACGACGTGAACAGCATCGTCGCCGCCGCCGGCTTCTTCAAAAAGGCGTACGGAGGAGTGGACGTGCTCGTCAACAACGCTGCCATCGCTTTCAAAGGTAGCGTTACTGATCCATATCTCACTGCACTGAAGCCATGCACACAATATTAATACGCCCCCCCCCTCTCTCTCTCTTCAGACGCAGACCCCACTCCGTTCCCAGTCCAGGCCGAGGTGACCCTCAAGACAAACTTCTTCGCCACCCGAGACATGCTGACTCACTTTCTGCCGCTCATCAAAGCTGGAGGTGAGGACACAGAAGTTCAGCTCAGTGCACACACTCATCTTTTTTGTTGTGAGGGGTCAGCTTCAAACATCCCTCTGTGTGTGTGTGTGTGTGTGTGTGTGTGTGTGTGTGTGTGTGTGTGTGTGTGTTTCAGGCCGCGTGGTGAACATCTCCAGCTTCGTTGGAGCCCGCACGTTGAATAAGCTCAGCCCCGCCCTGCAGCAGCGTTTCCGCAGCAGTGACATCACGGAGGAGGAGCTGTCCGGGCTCATGCAGCAGTTCGTGGATCTGGCTCAGAAGGGCGAGCACGAGAAGGGGGGCTGGGCCAACACGGCGTACGGGACGTCCAAGACCGGACTCACGGTACGACTCATCGTAGTAGAAGTGAAATGTAGACGAACAAAAACCATGTTGATTCTCTGAGCAACAACTTATTGTGGATCCATTATTTATACCTGTGTGCATGTGTGTCTGTGTGTGTGTGTGTCTGTGTGTTTCAGGTCCTGTCGATGATCCACGCTCGCCGTGTGACGAAGGAGAGACCTCACGACGGGGTACACTCTTTTATATCTTTGATCAAAGAACAAGAAGAAACTCATCTTTCCAACCATTAACAGAAGTAGTATTAATGTTACAGCTCTTATCCTCGTTCGCTCTCTGCTCCACCTTTCCTACCACATCTCAATCTTAACTTACAAGTTAAAATAATGTATTACTGCCGTCTGCTTTTATGCACTACATATCTCAAATATCAAATCAAAGCTTAGGACTTTTCTGTTTAATTTGGGGATAATGTATTCGCACTGCAGCATCATTTTACTGAATTAGAACACGGTGTAATAATTGTGTGTATTTTTTCACATTTCCTTGTTTCTGCTTTGAAGCCTTTTGAATTGTCATTATTTTGTTGATATTTATTTACTGTTATTTACGTCCTTTATTTGTATTGAGCTCTGTCCTATCCTGTGTTTCTGCTGCTTAAACATCTGGATTTTCCTGCTTGGATCAATGAAGTCGAATCTGTCTCATCTTATCTTATCTGAAGGTTTTTAAAGGCAACTATTATTTGGCATAGATCTAATCTTCGTTCCTTTGATTATAATTTGTCCTCAGATCCTGGTGAACGCCTGCTGCCCCGGCTGGGTTCGCACCGACATGGCCGGCCAAAAAGCCCCCAAGTCCCCGGAGGAGGGGGCCATCACTCCGGTGTATCTGGCCCTGCTGCCGGCCGGGGCCACGGACCCCCACGGGAAGTTCGTCTCCGATAAAGAAGTTCAGCCGTGGTGAAGGGCTGTGGCGGTGTGGCTGTGTGGCTGTGTGGCTGTGTGTGTGTGTGTGTGTGTGTGTGTGTGTGTGTGTCACAGAGGGGAAGTTTTCATTTGTTACAGCAAAGAAAGAGCCAAACACAGCTTAATGTAACAAAAAGATATACAACAATTACACGATTTTACAGAGACACAAAGAAACCGTTCTGCGGTCTATCAGCCAGGTACATTTGTTATAACTGTGTGTGTATATCAGTGTTTTAATTGATAGGAAAATAAATCCAGCTGTTTTTGTTTTGCCATTTATAATTCATGTTATTTGAGTCTACTTTTATTTGCGGAAAGAAAAGCCGATTTTGAGATTTGTATCATGACTGAGTTTACTACAAATGAACCTAAAACAACGACTCCATCGTCCAAGGCAGCAGAAATACCTGACGACTATTTGAAAAAGATGACACAAGCGTCACACAATGTGGGAAAAAAACACTCTTGATACACACAACTTCTCAGTTAGGTGTGTGTGTGTGTGTGTGTGTGTGTGTGTGTGTGTGTGTGTGTGTGTGTGTGTGTGTGTGTGTGTGTGTGTGTGTGTGTGTGTGTGTGTGTGTGTGTGTGTGTGTGTGTGTGTGTGTGTGTGTGTGTGTGTGTGTGTGTGTGTGTGTGTGTGTGTGTGTGTGTGTGTGTGTGTGTGTGTGTGTGTGTGTGTGTGTGTGTGTGTGTGTGTGTCTCTGTGGCTGTGGCTTACACAACAATAATAAGGCCTCTATCTGCAACTGCTGGTGTCTACTCCATGTCATCATTTGCCTTCTTTAACATTTTTATACATTTACATGCAAAGAAGAACTCTTGCCTTCATCGGAAAAAGCTTAAATGTTGTGTTAAGAATAAAAAGCTTTTCTGAAACACTGGTTGTATTTTATTTCTGTGAATAATGCTGGAAATAGAAAACCCTTCAGGACAGATTTGTGGGGTTGCAGTGACATCTAGTGGTCAAGATGGAGATTTGATTATAATATACTTGTATTTCACTCATTTAATGTTTATATATATACAGACAATGGACAACAAAGCAAAGTAGGTCAAAGCAGGAGGCAAGAAATCATAGCTTATTAAAAATGTTGCGTTTTGGTCAAAGACCCCAAAACATTTGTCAGAACTCAAAACTTTGTGATAAGTTTAAAAAAGAAAGTCCAAGCTAAAGGTAAGAATCAAATAAAGTAATTTACAGGGCTTAAATAACACATTTCTGGCCTACTGTTTGTATAATAGTATTACTAAATAATGCTGAAAATCTCTTAATGATAAATATGTGGATATATAGCGACACCTGGCGGTCAGATATGGTAATTGCAGTAAAATCAATTCATAATTATTTTATATTAAAAGAAAAATGATAATAGATTAGATATCCTTCAATGATCCCCAAGACCTTGCACATTAATTCAAAAAGGAAACAATATAAAATAAACGAACAGTGAAAATTTACATAGCCAAGGGTATATATCTAATTGAGTATTTTGATTGAATATGCAATATAAATACACAGAATTGAAGTCAGTGTACTTTACGACAGGCCAGCCTCCTACTAACAACATGCAAACAAAGAATACTAGGGCTCAAGTAATTCCAGTTTTAAAATATATCCAACTCAGTGAATTATGTTTGTTAAAAAGGAATAAAGTAGAGTGTAATCTGGAAAGGAAAAGAGCAGCGATAAAACAATAGAACCTCCAGGAACAAAGCACAACGTGTGGTTTGTGCACTGGTTGATTTCCATAAGCAGAATACAGATCTAAAGGTACATTAGACGTGAATTGCCTTTGATTTGCAGTTTAACGTCTCCAGCATGCACCTATAATTTTGATTTATAGACGTGTTTATGGAGAGCTATAACGACCCCCCGCCCCCCCGCACGTCAAACAATAAATGGCATTCTCCCTGGAGAAATATTAATAGAGCCGGCATATGACACAAATACAGCTTTATTTATGAGCAATGTGTGTGTGTGTGTGTGTGTGTGTGTGTGTGTGTGTGTGTGTGTGTGTGTGTGTGTGTGTGTGTGTGTGCACAGTATAGGAAAAACACACAGGATTTGTTTCTATTTCTTCTCCTTCTCAACAATGCCTGATTTATTTCAGGGTTTTATCTGTAAATGTTGGTCAGTATTTCTCGTTCCACTGCAACAATTCTCATTTTATTTACAAAATACTGAGAATCAGAAATCCTTTATTTGTCCTATAGTGGGGAAATGTACAGTATGACACAGCAAAGGTAGATTGCAGATAAAATACAAGATTAGTTTGTCAAAGAAAGAGACCAGGACATGGTAATCAAATCAAATCAGCACAACTCGATGGTGGGAATAAAATATACACATGAATGCATTTAAGAAACCATTACAACATTATTAAATTGTAAAACATTTGATCAATACTTAACTTTTTATATCAATAGCTCAATATTCAAAAGTCATGAATAAAAATAAATAAGAATTAAAACAAATAAACTGTAAGTGTAATGTAACATCCCGCAGTCCTCCAAATTCACATATTACATTTCATATATCAAATAAACTGTAGCCTATATATTAATAAATATTGACCTTGGTGTCGTTAGCTGCAGCTACGGTCCTGTTTTCATTATTTCTATTTATTTGCTAGCTCACATTATTAGAAAAGGAGTTAAAAAATGATCAGCGATTTCCCTTTAGCGGAATAAAACCCAGACTTTCACATCTGTATGTTTACATCCTTTATCATTACATATGATATCAAATATGAAAGAGAATACAGATGTTTTTGTGCTGAAAATTGATGTTTTTCAGCTATTTTCGCCACACGAAACATCAGCTATGTCCCGTATCTGTCACCTGCTTAGTGCCAGGTGAATCATTATCAGTAATGCTCACATGGTATTGATCACCGTGTATCCTATCACTTGTTGTGGCTTTTGTTCTGAAGGATTCCCCCCCCACACCGCAGGATCAATAAAGTAATTATGATGCTCATGCAGCAATTACAGCCGGTGATAATGATGATGATTATCAGAGTGTGTGTGTGTGTGTGTGTGTGACGGGGTTTCCCGGTGCAGATAGCAGGGATTACAGGATTATCATCTGTGTCTGTGCTGCGTGGATTAGTTTTATCTACGAGGTAATCGGGGGTTTTACCCTCGTCAGATAGGACTACAACTCCCACGGTCACGGTCACGGTCTCACACACACACACACACCACACACACACACACACACACACACACACACACACACACACACACACACACACACACACACACACACACACACACACACACACACACACACACACACACACACTCCAATGTGTGTTGACTCACAGGTTTAAAACAGAGGGAAGCATGAGCCGAAATATCTGGATCTAAGCCGGAAAAGTTCTTCAAAATATGAAATATAAAACCAGTTGAAGGAGATCCCCTGCGCTGACCTTCTTTCCATCAAACGTTTTTCTCTTTCCTGTGGTGGGCTCCGTAGGTTTTAGTGCATGTAAATGGTCTGCAGAGGCTAAATTCCAAAGTTTCAATCACTATGTAACACTTGTGCTTCTATTGGCGGGCGCTCCAACACATTGTACGTGATAGGCTAAGGGGCGGGACATCTCTAAGAGGAAGACCAATCAGAGCAGACTGGGCTCTGGTTTCAGACAGAGGGTGAAAAGAGGTGCTGCAGCACAGGCAGTATGAGAAACATAAAGAGCTTTCTGAACATTAAAGCAGGGAGACATGTCCCAGGAGAGACACTACATACTGACATACACCTGAACATCAGCAGGAGAGGACTCTTTAAAGTAGAGACACTACATACTGATATACACCTGAACATCAGCAGGAGAGGACTCTTTAAAGTAGAGACTCTACATACTGATATACACCTGAACATCAGCAGGAGAGGACTCTTTAAAGTAGAGACACTACATACTGATATACACCTGAACATCAGCAGGAGAGGACTCTTTAAAGTAGAGACTCTACATACTGATATACACCTGAACATCAGCAGGAGAGGACTCTTTAAAGTAGAGACTCTACATACTGATATACACCTGAACATCAGCAGGAGAGGACTCTTTAAAGTAGAGACACTACATACTGATATACACCTGAACATCAGCAGGAGAGGACTCTTTAAAGTAGAGACTCTACATACTGATATACACCTGAATATCAGCAGGAGAGGACTCTTTAAAGTAGAGACACTACATACTGATATACACCTGAACATCAGCAGGAGAGGACTCTTTAAAGTAGAGACGCTACATACTGATATACACCTGAACATCAGCAGGAGAGGACTCTTTAAAGTAGAGACACTACATACTGATATACACCTGAACATCAGCAGGAGAGGACTCTTTAAAGTAGAGACTCTACATACTGATATACACCTGAACATCAGCAGGAGAGGACTCTTTAAAGTAGAGACACTACATACTGATATACACCTGAACATCAGCAGGAGAGGACTCTTTAAAGTAGAGACTCTACATACTGATATACACCTGAACATCAGCAGGAGAGGACTCTTTAAAGTAGAGACTCTACATACTGATATACACCTGAACATCAGCAGGAGAGGACTCTTTAAAGTAGAGACACTACATACTGATATACACCTGAACATCAGCAGGAGAGGACTCTTTAAAGTAGAGACTCTACATACTGATATACACCTGATCATCAGCAGGAGAGGACTCTTTAAAGTAGAGACACTACATACTGATATACACCTGAACATCAGCAGGAGAGGACTCTTTAAAGTAGAGACGCTACATACTGATATACACCTGAACATCAGCAGGAGAGGACTCTTTAAAGTAGAGACACTACATACTGATATACACCTGAACATCAGCAGGAGAGGACTCTTTAAAGTAGAGACACTACATACTGATATACACCTGAACATCAGCAGGAGAGGACTCTTTAAAGTAGAGACACTACATACTGATATACACCTGAACATCAGCAGGAGAGGACTCTTTAAAGTAGAGACACTACATACTGATATACACCTGAACATCAGCAGGAGAGGACTCTTTAAATCATACTTATATTTTGAATTCATTGCACCATGCATTACCCCAGATGAATTAACACTATGAAATGGTCCTTTAGAAAGTGTTACGCAATGTTACTTGTAAAATATCTTACCCAAAAACTGCACTGGCGTTAATCCTTTCCCATCATGCGTCTGTCCTCAGTTGATCAGTTCTTCTGGCAGCATGTGAGGACACAGTCATGCACAGTAATCCCCAAAAAATCACAGAAATCTTGTTGCAAATATTAAGATTTAAGCTCCTTAGCATTTTCGTCATTTTTCTTTTCAATGATACGTTTGTTTCTCGCAGTCTGGGATTTGGTAAAACCCACCGTTGATGTTCAGGGAATAGAGTTTTAAAGCCGTATAAACTGTCAAATATTAATCAGACATAAACATTGCTTTTTCCCAGTATGTTGCATAAAACTGATGAATGTTATGCACGGATTAGATCTTCTAAAAAGGCAGTAAAGTCAAACGATTGTTGAATTTAAAATGTGATTGTTTCTCGCGGCTGCAGCTTTTGTCTTCCAGTAGATAACTGTAATCTTCTCTGTTTATCTATCAGGCTGAGCACACTGTAAAACAAGAGATGCTTTTATCCAATGTGATGGATGGAAGATATTATAAAGTTTGTTTATTCTGTCACGTTTCTCCTCCATCTGATATCTTGACTTACAGTTGCCCAAAGCCTGAAGTCTTTCTCAGTTTGTAATTGAAAGTGTTTTGTTCTTGTACTTTAATTTGAGTTGCACTCTTTGCTTTTGCAGAAGCATTGATTTTATTTCCCCAAAAATGAAGTAGAGCTGGTATTATGAGATTTTAAAGGGGCAATAAGTCAGATTCTCATTCACTGTGTGTCTGCTGGAAGTGTTGGTAACGTTTTGGATCAATACCAATATCTGGAGTGTAGTAAAAAATGCACAAAAAATAAGCAAAACATTCTAATTGAAGAAGAGAAGTTGTGAGGGAAATGTGCTCCCTTTGTTAAAGAACTGTTTCATTAGCAAACCCACCGCACCATCAGAGGGCTCATGGTCCTTTAAAATGACCATAAAGGGGCAAAGCAACCATAGGGAAAAGAATAGCTGCAAAAAGACCAAACCAAAAACTACAAGGTGAAACCAAATGAACACAAAGACCCACAAAAAGACCGACCCAATTAAAATGTGTCACAACAAAACTACAACGTGCTACAAAACTATCAATGAAGAACATTATTACAAACGATCAAATGAGGACAAAGACACACACAACAAAAGGGCCAAAACAACCATGGAGAAATAAGTCGCTACCTAAACAACTGCACAGAGATGCAAAAAACCAGCTACAATTTCGACACAAAAACAAGTAGACATGCAAAACAACTACTATAGGGCCTAAAACAAGTATGGATCAGTGAGAAGCTACAAAAAGAAACAACTTGACCACAAAGACAAACACAGCAATGATAAAGTGACACAAAAAAAAGTGCATAAGAAATAACCAGCTACAAAAAGACTCAGAAAAATACAAAGAAATATAAAACAACTATAAAGAGACACATCAAAGCTAAACGCTCAATTCAACGATTACAAAGTGACACAAAAGCTGCAAAGAAACATGCAAAACAACTACAAAAAGGGCCTTAAACAACTATAGAGCAAGAGGGAGCTACAAAAACACCAAACCTATTAGAAATGTCACAAAAAACAAGAGACACAGAAAATAGCTACAAGATGATTTAAACAAAGGGACTAAAAGAAATTCAAAAAGATATAAAATGACTAAAACGAACGAAAAAAAGGGCCAGAACAACCATAGAGGAACTACTAGCTATACTAAAGACCAAACCAATTAGACCTAAAGAAAAAGACAACTACAACATCACTGTGGATCAAACAGAAACCTATTCAAATGTTGCAGAAACAACAACAACAACAACAACAACAACAACAACAACAACAACAACACAAAGACACACAAAGTGACCTAAAACCAACCGAGAAATAAATAGCTCTACAATTAGACCAAAAACAATTACACAAATTAAGCCTCAAACGGACTCAAAATGACCTCAAAAGTCATAAACAAAGACAACAGAAGCTCCGTTTAGTCTGGCTTTCTGTTCTGGCTGTTTATCAAAAACACCACGTCTCTTTGGTTTATACCAGCAGTGAAACAGTGTCAGCATCACTTGGTTTATAACTGCTGGATTTGATCACTGGTCACCTCTAGATGTCAGTAAAGCAGCACGTGACTCTGCACCTCTTCAGAGAACCTGAATCCTGCTCACAGTGTTTGAAAACGTCCCCCTGCTGCAGCTGGCGTCTCCATGTGCTCCTCTTCCTGCTTCCCTCTCAGTTAAAAAGCAAAGTAAACATACATTATGCAGCCCGTGACCCTGAGCTATAGCAGACCTGGCGCGTGTCCTCGAAAAGCCTCCAACGTGATGTCCTCACAAAATGTAAGACTTAAGAGTCTTTTTTAGGTCCGTCGGCATTTATAGGTTTCAGGGTGGCTGGCTCTTGTTTGGATTTGACACGCGCTGCATTGAGGCTAAGGGTTAGTGATTAAATGTCAGATTAAATGTCACGCGGATATGTCAGGAGGGGAGGGGGGGAATTCAAGCCCATAAAATGCAATACAACAAAAAGAGAATCTTGCATTTGTGCCACTTTGTTCCTGCGTCTCTGCAACAAATGTGCACACACGGTGGTTTTTCCTACTTTCTCGCAGGGGCATAAACACAACATCAGAGTCAATAAGTGTTCCACAGTGGTCAGAGGGATCAAACATGAAGGCTGGCTGTTTAAAGCGCGGGTCTGTCCCTACAGCAGTCGTTCTTATCCCCCTGATACGCGAAAGAAAGGACACTGTGCTGACTTCACACACAGCAGAGCATCTTTCTTATCCCTGAGATGTGGAGAAACAAAGTTACAACATCAGCAGGAGACACACTTCAGAGTAAAACACACAGCGGGGGGGAGTAGCTGTCTGAGCAGGACTCATTGTGGAGGGAAGCACCCCCAGCTAGTGGACAAAGGGGGGAAAACACATCAGTGATTGTGGCTTTCAAAGGGTTCCTATTATGCTGTGTCTGTAGTGAGTTATACAAGTTTTTGTGCATGTCAATGGTCTGCAGAGGCCCAAATCACTCCAGAGGGATTACTGGGACATGTCTCCATGCTTTAATGTTCAGAAAGCTCTTTATGTTTCTCATACTGCCCGTGCTGCTCTGATTGGTTAGCTGGCCGTCTCTGTTGTGATTCGTCCTATCACGCATCTCAGGGATTGTAGCCTCTACAGACCATTTACATGCACAAAAACCTACAGGAAAGGTAAACTCTTTAATCTTATAGCTGCTATTTTAATATTCATCGTCATCAAAGTGAATCGAATACTCCCACACACTTCCATGAGGGTATTACAAAACAGAGGTTTGTTATTTTAGCATTTTTAAATTGTGAAAGGTGAATCTCATGTGCCCGCAGAGTTTTAAAGGTGATGGTTTCCTCGGCCATGACGCTTCTTTGTAAAAGTTAGAGATAAAAAGGACATTCATCTTTCACAGAACAACAAACTAACTCTTGGTGAGTTGATTTGGGTTAAAACACAGAGGGGGGGCATTATAATAAGTATGAAACGCAACAAGAGCTGAATCAACACTTCTATAACACATTACAGCTTTAAGGAAGAAGTGGTTTTTGCAGGACTTGTATGATTTGCATTAAATTCTACGCTTTTCTATTTTGAAATTGTAATAAGGCCCGTTTAAAGTGTGCTTCATTATATTGTCCAACTTTGTCCTGAAATGTGTTGAAAGATAGCATAAATGAAATGCATTTTTAGCAATAGTGCTGCTTTTCCCATTTGAGATCAATATCATTCTTTAGTGCATCTTGAATCTTGCATTAAACTGGAGATTTAATATGTTTGTGTGCATCCTCTGATCCTCCTGCTTTCATCTCCAGGAACAATGATTCATAAGTGAGCTTCAAAAGTTTAGTGGTCAAATCAAAGCCGTATAAAAGAAAACTACTTAAGCATTTATACAGTATACATACCAGGGGTTAGCTAGAAGAATATAGTATGAGGGCAAAACTGTGGCGTTGAGCTTATGTATAACATATATCAATTCTCGCAAATAACAAGGCGACGTCAGAGCTCCATAGAAACAAAGCTGTCTCTGCCGTCTGACCAGACATCTGACCCCATCTCCATATTTCTGGACTCATTAAACCCTTTCTGACCAACAGAGAGATTGTTTTCTGGCATCACTTTCACATTTTTGGGAGAAAATCTTGCATTTTGGTTTGAGGGCGCACACCGACAGGAGGAGGGAGCAGAGACCCTGATACTGGTTTAGACAAAACCCTGATTATATACTAATTTAATATCATTTCTGGAGGATATTCGTGTGTGTGAGGCTCACTGGCGCTGGATTTAAGGGGATTACTTTACTTGTTGTTGTTCTTTTTTTCCTTATTTCCATTTGTTATTTATTTTGTGGGTTTTTTGGTTCTTTCTCTTTGGGCATATAATCAGTGCAAGCTAGTGTGTCATTTGTATGTGCCTATACTTTGCTCTCCATTGCTAACTAATAGCATGTTGTCCATGTGTATGCACTTCTTTAAGTTACAACCCTGGTTATGCCCTGCAGAGACTTAAAAAGATCATCAAATAAGAATACCTTTTCCTTCACGAACCCTCTTGCATTATTCATCGTGTTTGTCATGTGTCCTTTTCCCCTGCTTATATTGTCCTCCTGTCTCCGGCTCATGTGGCTGTTCCTCTCTCACGTCCCTCCCTTGGTTTCCCTTGCTGTTTTAAGTTTTATATATTTCTCCTACACACACAGAGGGTCAGATCCCAGTGGGACGACAAAACTTTGAGATGTTTTCTGATACATATTACCATGCAACACATGCTGTTGTTTTCCATCAGGGCTTCGAGGACGCTCTCTGACAGTATGAGATGTCATGTTGCGGTGCTCCGACTCAGCACAATCCTCCTCAAACCGCAGGACTTCCCCGGGCTGCCACACTGATTCCTACGCTGCAAAATCATCAGTGCTCAGTGAAGTGAAGGGGAAAAAACACACGTCACGGGGCCTGTGTTTATAAGTTCACCCCATCAGAGTTAATGTAGCTACCTCAGAGGCACATCAGCTATTCGAGGGAACAAACAAGCGTCTAATCAGCACTTGTCAACTGCAAATAATCAGTCGCTGCAGATTCAAAACGTGTTATCACGGGAGAATTGGCTGTGCAGATTTGACATGATGACCGCAGCCCTTGCTATCTCTAAACAGACTTTCCTTGAAAGGGTAATTTCACACTGGTGCATTTCTCCAGCTCAAAGCAAAACTGTACTTAATCGTCCCGCTACAGCTGCAGACATCAAGGGTGTCCTGACATCACGAAGCGTGTCCACGCAACGCTGTAATGGAGATTGTTTAGTTGGTCATTTGAAATAAAAAAAAAGGGGTCATTACCGTGTTTTTTATTCATCTTCACATTCTCAAAGGGTTCTCAGAAATGTGCCTCAGGCGTTAGAGGAGAGCTGCAAACAGGAAGCCCTGGACACATAGTTGTGGTCTATAAGGACAAACGTGTTAGCAGAGAAAAGGAACTCCCAATTTCTATATTTGCTCTTATTTTCTATTTATTTTTTCAGTTTCTTTACCTATTTGTTGAATTTCTTTCAATTTCTTTATGTTTTTCTGACTCCTTAAATGCTCACCTTCACTCTTTGAAAATGCTGCTTCTTATCTTTTACCATTTTACAAAGTACTGTTTTGTTTATTTGTAAAATAACGTCTGTATTTAATGCCTTTTATCCGCTCTGTTCCTTTGAAGTAACGTGGACATTTCCCCGCTGTGAGACCAGAATATTTTCTAACTTGCATTCAAACTCTCCTGGTCACCCTGCAAACGCCATCCAACCTCTCCAGCTCATTCAGGATGCTGCCCGTCTATCTTCAACTTCCCCCAGTTCTACCACCACACCTCTACTCCGCTCCCTTCACTGGCTGCCAGAATCCACTTCAAGACCCTGGTCCTGGCCTACTGAGCTGTGAGGGGATCAGCCTCTTCCTACATCCAGGCCTTGGTTAAACCTTCCAATCCATCTCGCGCACTTTGCTCGGCGTCAGTCAATCGTCTTGCTCCTCCATCTCTGTGAGTCGGACCCAGCTACCCCACAAAAACACTCCTGTTACAGTGCTATCCATTGTAAAAGCTGGTGAATTTGTTACAAGGCCTAGGCTAACTCTATAAAGTGCTTTTTGTTGTTGTTGCAAGAATTTAATTGCCAAGCTGCAAACATCTGATGGAAACAGATGCATTTTCAGTTTTATGAGGGAAGATCTGCAGAGTTTCTGGTGTCCTGATGTCAATGCGAAGCTCGTTCCACCATTATTATTACCTATTACACAGCTTTGTTGAATACTCAACTCTGATTGGTCAATTTGGACATTTCAGAGGTTGTTAACGCTCGCTAACAGCCCGTTACTAAGGAGAACAGACTAAGGAGGATCAAGGGACTACGTGGCTTCATATTATTCTATCCTGGCTCCTGATTGGTAGGATGAGCTCCCCATCTGTTTCGATTGCATCTTGGGAATTAAATACTTACAACGACAAAAAAGCCCTTTATAGAGTTAGCCTTGGCCTTGTAACAAATTCACCGGCTCTTACAATGGGAGGACTTGTCTGACGTGAATACATCTGCACTTTCCTTGATGTTCTGAGTTTGATTCTCTATGTTTTTTGCACTTATTGTAAGTCTCTTTGGATAAAAGCGTAAGCCAAATGTAATGTAATGAAACGGTTGGGAGGCCTCACTCTGAAAACCTCCCCTCTCAGACATCACGTGTACATTGTATAATACATTATTTGAAGTATTGTTATCTCCTGAATAGCTCTGAGCGTTGTTGTTTGTGTGTGCGTCGGATTTCCTGTCCGTCAGTCAGGCGGCGTCGCGACGATGATGGGCAGAAAATGACCTGTTATCCTCTATTTATTTGGGCTTCTATTTCCCCTCTTGAAGGGCCAAATGATAGAAGGCGGAAGGTGAGTGAGCGTCTGTCATGAAAATAGCGGAGGTGTGTTGAGCGGTTTCTGTGAGAAGCTCCCATTACCCTCCAATTCTGACACACTGGCACCATCTTACCTCCAACTAAAAGCTCCGTGAGCACTTTCAAAAAGAGAGTTCATTTCCTTTCTTTTGCAAGTTTCTCTAAGCTTGAAGTCTTCTGAAAACTTTCCAGTTAGAAATTAGAAAACATATGATGTGTGAGTTTTAAATGAGACTCCAGGTCACTCCAGGAAACAACCATAAGACGATGCTTTACTCTTAATACTGCTATGAGTGAGGTCGCTCTTACAGATCTTTGTCAGATCCTGTGTGCAGGACACCCCCCCGCAACTGTAAGGAGAATGTCGGCTCTCATTACATTGTGTAAGTAGGTCAATGACAATCAAGGAGCATTAGAGAGAGATACTTCTGACTGATGACCTCTCTGTTTGTCTCATATTTATAGCACAGTGTCTCATAGCATCCTATAGTATTTCCCTAATGGAGTTGGTCCCTTCATTAAATGTTAACTCAGAAACTTACACTCTGCACTCATGTGCAAGAACGTTATTTACGCTCTGCAAACTGTGGGATCGCCCTGGAGGCGCTTTGAGGCCTTATAGTGAATAAGACAGGAACATTAGGGGGTAAACAAACACAAAAATTGGAGGATATTTGAGAAGAAAAACAAGTTTAACCCCAAAACATGTTGAAACTTGCATCACTATCTCCAACACAATTATATTTCTATGCAACTAATTTGCAACAAACATGGTTTTAATGATATATAATGCTGGTTACAATATGAGGGAATTAAGGTAATTATTACCTATTACATGGCTTTGTTGGATACTCTACTCTGATTGCTCAATTTGGACATTTCAGAGGTCGTTAATGCTCGCTAACAGACCGTCGCTAAGGAGAAATGACCGTTGCTAAGGAGGATCAAGGGAAGGAAAGAGGTTAAAAGACAAACAGCTGGACGTCAGAGACATATAAGAAGAAGAAGACAGGAATGAAACACTAAAGGGAACATGCTATAAAAAGCGTTTGATAAATTGATCTTTTTTTACAGGACTTTTCTCTTGTGGGACCTTTATTGACTGCATTAATTCCCTCAGCCACCAGCCCCAATCTTTCCCCTCGCTCATCAACCTTAATCCCTACCATGATCAAAATGTAACAAATCAGAGCAGACGGGGCTCCGGTTTCAGACAGAGGGTGAAAAGAGGTGCTGCGGCACAGGCAGTATGAGAAACATAAAGAGCTTTGTGAACATGACGCACTAAATACTAATATGACTCCTGAAACATTAGCAGAATATGTCCTGCTTCAGGAGGTATATAGGATACATATAGACATGGAATAATATATCTTCGTCCACTCATTGAAAAAAGAATAAACAATAAGGAAACCGTCGCTTATTTACTCAGCAGCTAGCCATATAACCATTGCATCACACACCCGCAGGCCAACAGAAATGGGTCATTGAAAAAAGGAGAAGATCCTTGTGCACTGAGAGTCTTCCCACGGTCTCCATGCTTCACTTCCACAGAGGAGCATGAATGAATAAGAAAACACAAATGTGACGACTAATGACCTGAGATGTGCTGTAAAGGGGTAGCAGTTCTGTTCAGTGCATATCCAACAGACGGAGATCGGCCTGCTCTTGAGACCGTTGCTCTTGTAATGCTCTCCGTCCTCGACGTTGGGAGGGTACACCGGGGTCAGATTACGCTGTGGAGGGAAGTTCACGGTAAGTCTTTCAATGCCATGTGATTCATCCGGTGCTGGAGGAGAGGATGGGTAAAGTTCAACTGGTCCAGCCGGCAGGGTCAGTCGTCTCTTAGCCAGGTTAGGAACTGCTGCTGTGCGCTTTCTGGAGACGTGGTGAAACGGGAGTTTGTAAACCAACTACAGGTTATTAAATATTTCCCCAGAGGCAGAGACTTTCAAAAGCAAGTCAAGATTGTGTTTTTATTGCAGTTATGGTAGAAAAACATCCCATTTCTGCTTGTGAGGAATAAGAAATGTTTGTTTATCTTTCCAGAGGATTCTTACAATTGATGAGGAAACTAATCAAGCAGTAAACATGAGCTTTGGATATTTACTTTTCTGATTTAATTGTCTCCTAATTACGTTTAAAAGGGAAGCTAATTTCCACCCAGATTGTTTTTGTAAATATGATGATGAACATATTTCCAATGAAAGTCCTGGAAGAAAACCAGTGTGGATGGGTCAAATGAAGACGGGACTTTCACACTGGTGTTTGTGTCCCATGTGAAACAGGAATTCAATGTGGATTTATTTCAAATACCATCTAGAAGTGATATTATTTTCCAACTGACCTTGTAGTGTTGGTGTTTTTCTATTGCTTATATGTTGTAAAATCACAATGTTAAGCCCCTGTTTCCAAATGGCAAAGATTATCTGGGAGAAAATCGTTTCCAAACTAACCATATTTAAGGGATGGAGATTGTTGCATTGGCCTTTGGTTCATTTGTAAGAAATGTCCATCACTATTTGTAATGCCACTGATGTAAATACGTCCCACTGGGATGGTCCTTACTACAATGGTCCTCATAAAGACAGCAGTATAAGCATTCAAACACACACAAATGCTCCGTAATGAAGATAATAACCTCTTCTTCTCTTGTGAATCTGTATTTTCTTCAGCCTTGGACTTTTTCTAGCATAACAAGTTGTTTTATTGTCTTTTGTCTTGTTTTCTTTCGATTTAAAACCCCAACCGAATGTTTAATCCCACAAAACGAATCCAGGAATCTACAAGCCTCCAACGAAACTTAAATGAGGATTCAGGATTTAGTTATTGGAAACAGAGTTCTATAGGAGAAAGGGTTTTTGTTCAATATAATTGGAGTGAAAGTGCACCAACTTAAGATAACAACATAATAACAACAATAGTGGAACTAACAGTGAGTAGAGATGCACTTGGTTTATTCGAGTTGTTTTATGGCACTGTGATCTTTAAGGTGATGTTGAGGCATTTATTTTAAGTTACGAAAACCGTGCTAACTATGCTAATGCTAATCGCGACGCTAACAGTTAGCAAGAGGCTAGTTAAGTTGCTATGGCTAATTTAGTTCACTGTTGAGCTTCAATTGTGGTGAATGAGTGTATTTCATGTATCTGTACTGTAATATGTGTGTTCATCTGTGTTGCAGTTTAACCAAAAAACATAACTGAGAAGATTCAGTAAATCAACCTCAACCAAAGCCACTGGGTCTCTTTTTATTGGTTCGCTATCTGTCAGACAGAATATATGTCCTCACTACGATGGTCCTCATAAAGCAAACCATTTAAGCGTAAAACAACAACATACTCTACAATAATCTTGTCAGTCTTTATTGAATGGATGCTTTGTTGCCCTCTCTTATTACTCTGTCTTTTCTTCAGCCTTGGAACTTTTTTAACCAACAAAGTATTTAGCAGCTATTTTGTCTGGTTTTCTTTCAACTTAACATCGTTAACGACGTTATTGAACCACAAAACGAATGCGAGAGTTGATAAGTGTCCAACGAAACATAATTGAGAATGCAATTTAGACGTTTGGGAGCTTAAGAGACAGGGAAGTCTATTTTAATTGGAGTCACAATTAGTGCATCTGTCCTCACTTCGACCTCCTCCCTATGATGTCATCACTACGCTGGTGGTCCTCACACAGATAGCAGTACAAACACAAACACACACAAGGACAATGAAATGCCTGATGCGTTGTGATTTCTTCTCCTATTGTTAGTCCTTCTTTGCTTCAGTTGTTGGAGGTACTTGAAGGGTAGTTCCTTGGTGGTTCAACAGCTGGTTGAGTTGAATTTTGCAGGATTTTTAAATAAACACTACCGCGCAAAGATTAGATAGAACTTTACTGATCCTCATAGGGAAACTAAGGCAACAAAATAAGAGTGAAACAGAGGACAGTAAAGAGTTACAACAAGGATAATAAGAAGGTAAATAAGGCTAAACATGACAGCCTGAATAAGAATAACAACACAAGGTAAAATTCCTTAAAACAAAGGTTATCCTCGTTTAAAATGTCCCTCTTGACTTGTTCCACACACCTCAACATCCATCTCCAATAAGGAAAAATCTGTCTGCATATCAGCTGAGGGTGAGGATACCCTCCGGCCCACAGATGTCTCCACAGCCCCACACTGACCCTGGATCAGGTGGATCTCCAGGGATCTCGCTGTCTGTCACAACCCATCTCGTCACACCCCAGTTGGCCCATATGTTCCCGGCAGGTGTCCTCCTCCCTGTCACCTTTGTGCTCCGTAACCCCTCCTGGAACCCGGTGTACTCCATACGGGACGCAGAGGAAGAGGCTATTTTAAGGACTGGTCATGTGGGATTTTTTTTTTGTCTGTATAAGCACTTTAATAGCAGAGAGAGACGGATCGTTAGAACATGAGGGAGAAAGCATTTTCTAATAGTTACTTTTTAAAAAATAATTAATACTTTAAAATATTTTTATAAATAATTGAATTTTTTTAAACAATTGTATACTTTAAAAATGTGTTGGGGATTCTTATTGGAATTACAAATACTTTAACATGTCAGTAATGTTATACTTTTCACAAGTGGATTGCTTTTATATTCAAAACTAAATAATTATATTAAAACTTGTATCATTCTATATAATTCTTTAAGGCTCTGAATGCTTTTTGAATTCCAATTAATTAATGATTTTCAAATTTAACATTACACATTTTTTGGGTGGATTCTGATTGATGTTTTAAGTGGTGTAAATATATGGAGTATCACAGAGAAAGAAGAAGATTCATATTTGATATTTATTGAATAATTGAACACTTCCTAAAGTAGTGTGTACGAAAGGCTCTGGATGCTTATCTGAATTCAAACTAATTACATTTTTCAAGTGAGTGGATTTCTGTTTCACATTTGAAGCACTACGTCTGCAGAGTAAAATTGAGTCATATTTTTTAAGGATTTATTTTGTATTTGTTATTGAAGTTCAAAGATTCAAGTGTTTAATTAAAAGAGGTTTCCATTTGATGTTTGAAATGCTATAAATGAAGAAAACCTCAATGATAATTTCCATTTGTAAGCTAAACTTTCCCACATTTCACCTGTCTTAAATTTCCTTTCCAGGTTCAGTCAGATGCACGTTGTATTTTCTTGCCTCCTTGGCTTTTTTCCTGCCTCGGTTTTTGTTCTCGCCTCTGGCTGCTGGATTGAAAGGTTGGTGAGGACTGAGCCAAATGGATTTCTGTTCTGCACCGAGATGGTTTATTGAGTGGAGTTTCAACCTGCTGGGAAGCTGTCAATATGCCAAACTTCGAAAGACTGCCTTTGATTTGCTAGTCTATTTCTATTCAAACTGATGCTGGAGAAAAGGTTGCATGTATGTGTGTGTGTGTGTGTGTGTATGTGTATGTGTGTGTTCATATATATCTTAATTGTGGCTTTACACACATGGAGGGGATGCTCCAGGTGCAGCAGACAGAAAACACATCTCAAATACAGTTTTTTGTTCATTAATCTGTGAAATAAATACTAAAAAGTGTTAAAATTCCCCTTAAAAAAAACATGCTTTTGGAATATATAATATTCTGGATCTTTTCGGAGGCCAAAGGTGAAACAAAAGTTGAAGATGTATTTTTGAGTTTAGCTTCGACTCATGTATTGATTATCCTTGTTGGCCATTTAAGGTTGTAATGGAGAGGACATTTAAAAGCCTTTTGGAGCCACTGGTGCAGGAGGTCCCCTGCTGGTCCATGCTGCCAGTGGCATAGTCTTATTATTTTTGGACTCGGCTGTGAAAAAAATGACCTTTTCAAATGAGAATAATTCAACTTTTACCCCTGAAACATGTCCTGGAAATTAGCTGCAAAAGGAAGGGAGAGCAGGTTAGGATCTTTGAAGAGATGGTTGTATTTCAGCTGATTGGACCATTTTATATATTACTTATTATAATTATACTAATAATCTCTCTGACTAATAACCACATTCTCAAATGATTTTTTAAATTAAACTTAAGGCTGTGTTTTGGATCTGCACTTTAATGTCATTTTCCAATTCCAGGCCATTTTTAAGAGGCCCTATTTAGCAAAATGTCAGGCTCAGATTTATATTTTGTGCCTCTTCTGCTGCAGCACCTCTTTTCACCCTCTGCCTGAAACCAGAGACCAGAGTCTGTTGTGATTGGTCAACAGCTTAGAGATGTCCCGCCAATAAATCAGCAGTCAAATGGAGGCGTTTCAGGCAGGGAGAGAAACGTCCTCTGGAGGGAACACAGGGACTTCAGCCTTTGCAGACCATTTACATGCACTAAAACCTATAGACACACTACAGGAAAGAGAAAACCCCCAAAAGCAGAACAGGACACCTTTAATAATATTGCTTTTCTGCAGTTTTTCGACTCAATGTCTCATATAAAGTAGTTTTAAATGTCCCTGAGTGTATGAAGTATTCTCTACAAATGCATTTCCTTTGGTTGAAACCAAACAGAGGACTGGTGTGTATGTGAACACTGAACCAACCAATAGAAAAACACAGAAACTAACAGTTTCAGAGCGAACAAAGAAGCTGACAGGGTTCTGCTTAATAAAAAGAGAAACCATATCAACGGTGGCATTGATCCCCGGGTCAATTGCTGTTATCCAACAGAAACAGTGGAGTGTGAATCCTTCACAGGCCCTGGTGTAATGAGTCAGGCCTCCAGTTACTTCACTCTGATGGGAACACTGGGGGAATAAATTCACACACAGAAGAGAGTGCTTCGAGGCTTTGTGAATCAGGAGAGTTTTACTTTTTTCTACCTTCGATTTATCCCCGCGCTCATCGTCGCCACACCTCAGTTCCTTCAATGCTTTTAACTCACAGTAAATGTAGACTCATGAACAGTGGTGCAGGGAGGATTTTTAAGGCCGTCCCAGAAATGAGCATCCCAACGTAAACTCACGCTAACGATACTTACACAATAGTGACTGTGTACTGTTGGGCCTCCAAATCCAATTTCCTGCGAACGAGTGGTTTACAGTGTAGCATTATTAGCCCTGATATTTGCATGGGTCCCACAAGGCCTTTAGATAGGTTTAAGTGTACCATTTGACCCCTCCTGCACCGGAAGGCACACATGGTAAACTGACACATAAACTGAACTGCAAAACTACATTAGCTTTTGTAAAACATCATGCATTGTTTTATGATTCATAGGGCTTTTAAATAATAACGTGTTTATTTGATCAATAAATGATTGTGACAGCCCAAGAGCCTGCTGCCTGTTGCTTGTGTGTGTGTGTGTGTGTGTGTGTGTGTGTGTGTGTGTGTGTGTGTGTGTGTGTGTGTGTGTGTGTGTGTGTGTGTGTGTGTGTGTGTGTGTGTGTGTGTGTGTGTGTGTGTTGCAGGTCTTTGGAGGGGGGTGGAGCTGAGGAAGCCAATCAGCCTAACTGGGGGCACCTGGCCAATGCAACAGGACCTTCTTAAGCCCAGCTGCTCGGAGGCACAGTCCCTCCCTGACTCCCACTCTGACTCTCCCCTGGATCCCAGTCCCTTTGCCCAGCATGAATGTGTTACTTTCTCTTAACAAATGTGAGGTTGTCCTCGCTAAAACCTTTCTCCCATGTTTGTTACAATTATATTAAGAAGTTATTCATAAATATACAAATTAGATTCCCCTAAAACATCATTGATAATGCAGTTTTGTTGTTGGGGTGGTTTTCTGTAGGAGGGTGCAGATGTTTTCGCACACGTCTGCACAGCCCTCCACTGTAAAATATAATGTGTGATATATTGTCAGAGCCATCGTCCTAAGTTTTTAAGGTTCTTTTGTATTTTAAAATCTAAAGTTGGTGCAAATACTCGTCTTTATTCTTTTTGAAGGCTACATAGTTTGTTCTCTTTCATTATGGTTATATTTCTGACCTGCTTTCTTAGACTGTTGATGTTTGCACCACCAGACACCAAAGCAAATTCCTTGTATGTGTAACTGAATATAAACTTGATTCTGACTCTGACACCACTGAGGGAACACATGTTTTTAACACATTGAACTCATCCTTTAAAACTCTATTGTGACTACAGACTAAGTTTTAAATGGCTATTTCTTTCCTGCATAACTTATTTTCGTGTAATCTCCACCTTCTCCATGCTTCCATATAGCAGTGGAGAAGGTAAAGCAGTATAATAATATGAGATCTGAAATATAAACCTGTCTAAGCTGAGGTGATGGAGATGCTGATTCTCCTGCAGCTGTAGTTGTACACTCACTGAGGTTCTTTCAGTCTCAGTAATGGACTTTATGTTGCTGGGAAATCAAAACCATTTGTCAACATGGACAGTTGCTGTGGCAGTAAGAACAGGAAACCTCCCGACACACTAGACTTTCTTATGAGCTCCGGGTCTTTTGGGGAAGACAAAAAAACTCATTCCTCTGCCGTGTTCCCTGAATCTCTGGCTGATTTAACCTCGTCCTCGTCAGGCATCTGGTAATTCAACGCAGCGATGTCAATGAAATGTCTCAGCTGTGTCTAGTTGGTGATTTATTTTATACTAAAACCAGCCACCTGTTTCCTCAGTCACTTTAAGTAAAAGATAAACCTGTAGTAAGATGATTTATCCAGATACAGATCAGTCTTCACTGCTCCCAACTTTTGCTTATCAATTGAAATGATCTCCGCAGCATCTAGAAACAGCTGGGTGCTAGCTTGCATATGTGGATTATTTTGCATTATTAGCACAAGTTGCGTGCATTAGCATTTATTCTCACTAAATGGACAATTTTTCAACAACTGCCTGACTGAATTGGACAATATTTGAGGGGTTTTGGAGGTTGTTGAGAGATGAATCCATTTCTGACCATTTCATAATTCAACATTTCCAAAGCAGGCCATATTTCCTGTCTCTGTGGTCCTATTTTGGTGCATTCTTTAGTACATTTTGTTGTTTTAGAGGATGTTGGGTTGATTGGAAAGACTGCTTATGTATTTAAAGTGATTTAAAAACAATATATTTTCTGTCTAAATGCTGGGGAGACTTTACATCTTAGGGGTACTCCACATTTCCGAGTCCACAGGCTGACAAATAGACTAGTTTCCAAATTGACATTCCTATTGAAGGTGCTGTGTTGTGACTTTTTAGTTGGGAAGACATTTTTCTGACACCAAATGAATGCAATATTGATATTAGAAACACTACAAAGCCTATCACATATCATTTTACTTCATTTTGGTATGCATTTTTTAATTTAGAGACAAAAAATGCAGTATTTTGCTAATTAAAAAACGTCCAAATTCCAACTTTGACTGGAATAAGAGTAACGGAGAAGGAAGACACATTCATGAGTAGTTGGTCGAACCATTTTTGGGTAGAAGGGCTGAGTACATTGAGAGGGTGGTATGGGAGGAGTTTAAGTATCAGGAAGAGGCAGTGAGGCAGGACTCTAATGCAGTACAGAAATAAGGAGCCAAATATTCTTAAGAAGCTTTAATTCGAAAGCTGATAACAAAGAAAAAATTACAAAACAAACAGGTCAAACTAGACAATACACAAAGAGGTAATACATTTAAAAATAAAGCAGAAAAATAAACAGTCCTGTGACATTAAGTTTGTACTCTAACTTAAGAAAGGTCAGAAGAGCCGTGCGAGAGTTGCTTATCAAAGAGGCAGGAAGTTACTGAGCTGAGGGAAGTTTCATGAAAAGAGTCCAACCCTCTAATATAAGGACTGTATAATGAAGCTGCCAAATGTAGTCTGCCTTGCTCTCAGTAATTGATGAGTCCTTGAAGGTGACACAATGTACACAGAGTGGGAGGTGTGAGGGTTAATCGTGTCCTTCGTGTATGCAATTATATGTGGAATAACGTGATTTTGCCTCCTCAAGAGGTGGCTCCTGTCAGAGCCGCGTGTCAAGGTAATCACTGACTCTAACACGGCAAAGTCTCCTGGTGTGTGTTATGTGTGACTATATTTTTCCGAACACAATTTCACCTGTTTGCAATCATCGAAATAGAAAGCTGTGGGAAAGAGTCTGAATGCTGACAGTTGATCCCAGAGGCGGCTTGAGTTGAAGATTAACGGCTGCTGAACTTCATAGAGGTGAATTCTGAAAAGTGAAAATGTTTATTGCTTTAAAATATTGATTTGCTTGACGCTCAATCATTTCTAAGGCCTAGGTGAACTGTATACTGAACCGTACAGTTAGATGTGCTGTCTGCCGGAGCTTTACCTTGGGGGAGATCTCAATAGGTCCTTCCTGTTCTCTGCACTCATTCATAATGCAGGTGCAGAGCTTGTGTATTTCGATTTCAAAATGTACTGAACATGATTGCATGCAACATATTTAAAGACTGGATAAAAAAAGATTGGTTTGAATTTAAAACATACCCCGTGTTGCTTGAATACTACCTCTCCTGGTGCTTTGGATGCAGGTGAGTTCACTGCAAACATCATTAGTATGTGCAGAGAGCATCACTACCAACACCAGGAGCTGGAAGAGAACGGTGTGGTCCACCTGCCGCTCCACAGCTGCATGACAAATGACTCCTTGATGCTGTGATGGAGTGCTTCACGGACCACGCTCAGACGTCCTTCACGGTGTTAAATGGCTTCGTTTAGCAGTGAAGAACAACAAGTGATTAGCAGGAAATGCGTCAGGTTCGGTGCCACAGTCTTTACAACAGCGAATACATCATAGTGAGCGTAATCTGGAGAGCTGGTCCTTTATTCATTTCCTATAAAACACCCTCTTTCGTTGGGATACAGCTGAAATTGATTTGTGGTTTTCTTAAGGTTCTCATGACATTTGGTTAAGGTTAGAGAACGTGTGTTGATACAGAACTAGGGTTAGGGTGCATCGTGACCAATGTTTGTTATCCCAATGTTGTCATAACTGGCCACAACTCTTCCCACATAAAACATGCAAGAATCCAAAAGTAAATCTAGCTTCAAAAACCTGCCCTATCCATGTATTAGGACCCCTACTCTACCTTCTGCAGTACACAAATATAGCTCTTTCTTCACTCAACAAACAGACATGAACATAATTAGAAAGCAATCGCATTTTCTTAGATATTCTTATTGGGAAAGAGTTTCTTTTCTACTTCCAAATCCTTCTGATTCATTTAAATCCTGCCGATTTCCTGCAGATGTGTTGTTTAAAATGTAGCATTATCAGCATAGATATTTGCATGGGCCCCACAGGGCTTCTAGACAGGTTTATGTGTATGCATTGACCCCCTCCCCCACCAGCAACCCTCAGGAGATCTATTTGTGTATGTTTGCATTAACTAAAGAAATACAATTCATGGTCTCAAAAGCACATCGTCTTTGAATTTAGAAGACTAGGTTTGCATAGTCGTCTGCTAACAGCATTTCAATCACTATATACTAACATGTACTTAAGATGTGTTTTATACTGAAATAATACACAGTTTCTTAATGGAGACATCTGAAAACAAACCTGTAAATTGTCTCCTCGGTTCTGCTTTTAGTTTCTTTCAACTCTCAATTTCTCCGACTGGTTTCTGGATAACAAATATGTTTGAAAACATTCTCAGGCGCCGTCATCTTCAAGCATCTGAGTTACTGGCTGCTCGTCTCTTTTATCCATCAGTTCATTAATGCTTCAAAGCAAACAGGATCCTGTCGGTACCTGCTAAAAGCATCCAGTCTTTTCAGGAGAGTGAAAGTAAAATTGTTATGTTCCATTTCATCATCGGCCATTATTGGCGAGTCTAGCTTTAATGGTTAGTGCATTCCCTCAGAGTCTGCCTTTATTCCTTAGGTTCTGTGCACTGAAGTATCTTACTTGTCGGCCTATTTAATGCTCTATGAAGTTGTTTTGAGTCTCTGTTAGTGAAAAGAAAAAGCTGGGAATACTTTCTTCATTGTTTAAGCTCATAAAGATGGACATATTTCCAAAATCTCACATAGGTTAGTCATTGGACTGTCTATTAAATCACTTTGATTACGAACAATTATTCCAGTTGCAAGACATGCTGATTATATATTTGCCAGAATGAAAGGAGAAAGATTAAATGCAGTCTGGTTTAAAGATGCTGGACAAAAAAGATTGTAAAAAACAACACATTTCTACCAAATCATTTACTGTAAAATGCGTATAAACCATGGACTGTTTGCTGTCACCTTTTTTGACACAAGGGTATGAACGACCTCTTTTAGGGCGACCAACATGCTGTAAATAAAAATGATCAACATCCAAACTGGAAAACACCAAAATAGCTACCTGTCAATCAAAAGGTAGCCACACCCTAAAATATCCCGTAATTTAGTGTCTATTTTATTCAAAATGGGATCATTATTGACTTAATTAACTTTATACTGTATTGAAAAAGACTTCAAACTTGAGATTAGTTCCATAAAGTCAGCCGGAAATAGTTTACCGAGGAAATAAATCAAGAAAGAAGTAAGGTCATTTTCTCATAGACATCTGGAGAATCTGGCCCCCTGCTGGCCATTTGGTATATTGACAATAATGCTGTACACTCAAGCATTGCTTCACTTGCTTTAAACAGTTTTAAAAAAAGAAGTATTAATCCTTTTCCGACACTCTTTACATTCTTGTATAACTTTTGAGGCATTCATGATGACACATGAGCTTCATTTGAGCTTTTTAATAGTTTAAAAGTAATTTCTTTAATCCCGTTTGGAGTTCAAGTCCTGTCTGATATCAGTCTGAGACTCTCACGCTGTGAAATCTCACTGCTGACTCGGACTATCTATCCAGTCTTTACGTCGCCTGACGAGGCCTCCTGGGCAGTAAGCGTCACCTTCTTCTTCTTCTTCTTCTTTAGATGTCTCCTGTCGCCTCTCCGGCTTGGTGACAGAGCTGTTCTCCGGCATGTTTACGCCACAGGAGCTGCTGTCATGGCAAAGCTGTCACCGACATCTCTGCCTCCTCCACCGTCTCCTTGCCTCTGTTTGGACTTCTTAATGATGCGACGAGACTGAAAATATGCACGGGCAGATGGAAAAACAAAATCGTCTAACGGCACATAGCCGTCACGCTTTGCTTACCGCACATCCTGTGAACTGATCCAAGAAACCGTGTCTGCACATGTGGTCACTGTCATTTGTCTTACTGTTGAAAGCTGCACGAAAAACAGTGAAGTGACAAAAGATGTTCCATGTTTCAGTCCACTGATCCCCCTCCCCTCAGGAAAAAATGAAATGTGTTTGTGGTGCTGATAACAATATTAATCCTGTGATACTGCCTGTGGGCTCTGAAGATCGACTCATATTTAATTTGTCTTTTTGCGCCCTTATTTCCCTCATGAGGTCATGTACTACACGACAGACCTATTATGTTTCTTGCATCTCTATAATAAAACTTTTGTAACTAAAGACAATTAGATTTCATTTTGTCAGGGAGCATTTGGTCCAGACTATGTACGTCACGCTTCTCAAAATAACCGGAACAAAGTGTTCAATTTGTAATTAAACACCTTAAATTACCCATTTGCTTTTAGGAGCTTGCTTGTGGTGCTAAATGACATAATTACAAGCATTAAGGTAGCACTAGGACTCCAAAATTAAAAGGAAAAACAAAGGAAAAACTGTTTCAGTGCTGTGTGTTGCACCTGTCCTTCATTCAAAGGTAACAATTTTTGCATGTCAAGTAGCTGCTAGGCAATTACAAAGTTGGCACACCCTAAAAAGATACCATGCTTTATTGTCCAATTTACTCTAAATGGGACCATTATTTACTAAATTAACTTCATATTGTGTTGAAAAAGACTTTAAACTATAGATTTATACCATAAACTCATCATTCTTGAAAGATATCAAGTGAAAAGTAGGGTCATTTTCTCATAGACTTCTATACAATATGACTTCTATTGCAATTAGTAGAGTCGCCCCCTGCTGGCCATTTGGTATAAGGAACATTGAATGCATTTACGCTTGGTTTAACTCGTTCTTTATTTACTATGATGATCCTTTTCCAACCTTCTGCACATGTAAATCTGTAAATATACTAAATTAACTCCATATACTGAAGATATGTTTACTGCGGAAATAAGTGAGAAGTACGGTCATTTTCTCATAGACTTCTATACAATTTAGCTACTTTTTGCAACCTATGGAGTCGCCCCCTGCTGGCCATTTGGTATAGCAAACATTTAATGCACTTACGCATTGCTTCACCTGTCCTGCTTCCTCCAACATCTCCTGCCTCTGTTTTGACTCTTTAATTGAAATGCATATGGGGGTGTGAGGAACAAGCATGCCTGCAACACCAGCTGGGTGGAGAAGCTGCTAAGTTAAAATGTGCTATTTGGTGCATGTGTTAGAAGAATTAGAAATAGAAAGTGAGAAAAAAGCTAATGATGATTAGAGAACAGCTCCAGACGTGATATAGTTGTAGGTGTTTTCTCTTAGTGAAACTGGCCTGCAGCAGACGTTCCTCCTCCTCCTTCACACAGAGTGTAACTACAGCACAACGGCTGCACAGCTTTTATCAGAGCACCATGTTTTGCCTCTTGGTTCAAATTGCATCTCTTCAACCAGCCCTGTAATAACATTGATGTTTTCCCCATGCCCCATCAACCTCAAGTTTTTTTACACAATGATTTAGGATTCCCCGGGTTTCTTTTGTACATCCCGGCCCGCAAGGAAATGTCTTGTGACTGTTATTAGCCCGCTGTACCTCCATGTTCAAAGCCTCCCTCTGGCTGCTTCAACGATTCATAAACCGTGTCTTTCCTTTTTATGAGAAATTATGTTTCATGTGATTCTACTGCCCGGGAAGCTCCACCACTCCCTGAGCCTTCGTGAGAAGAGGAGAAGAAATTTGCAAGAGAGGCGAAGTGAAGACCGGAGGGAATAGGAAGATTTTAAGTGGAAGATGAGGAGAGGAGTGGAAGACAAGGAGAACACAAGGAAAGCGATCGATAGGCTGTGAGGGGGAAGGAAAGGCGAGCGGAGGAAAAGGAGGAATCAAAGACACACAAGAGGTCATGATGCTAATCCACTCAGATCCCTGGAGGCTTCTGCCAATGTCATTGTCAGAGCAGAAAGCAGAGGCTTCGTGTGGAGCCATGAAGAGGAAACACAAAAGACTGTATGACGAAGCCACAGCAATAACTCAGTCTCTTAAAATGAGGAAGAATTTGAGCCAGGAAAGTAGAACCTTGAGTTTGTTATTCTAATGAAAGTATATAAAGTGGAGCGGACACTTAATTTACAAGGCTACAAAGAATAAGAATAAGAAAGGCCTCCAGAATCGCTTCTCAAAAAACAAACACATCACAATAAATCAGGACGCAGTTTCCAAAAAGCATCTCGGTGGTGAGATCACTGTTGATGTATTGGTTTATTATGACTGTTTCAAATGCAAACAAGCTCAGTTCAGTTGAGAAACTTAGTTCTCCCGGGGAACAGATTTGCTAATCGTTACGCTCCATCAACCCTGACAAGTTCCTGCTGATAGAGACTAAAAAGCTGCAGGTAAGAACGCGTCTTCCATTTCTTCTGTCTCTATTTCTGTACGGATCGGTTTGCTCTAATTGCTTCTGACTTCACACAGCATACTGGTACTGTAACCTGCTGTATGTGTTGAATCTGTGGTGCTTTGAATACTTTTCAAAATATACGTGACACGACGAAAGGAGTCTCTGGAGACTTTGCCTTAAACTAATCACAGGACATGCTCATTTTAATTGAATTATACAATAAGAACAGCCCATGACAGAGCGGAGTGGCCAAAAGGACAAAAGGTTTGCAGCTTATGAACATTTCTAACTCGCACACTACATAATTGTCAAGTACTAGATACTTCAAAACTGTTTACTTCAGATCAAACAGGACCAAAATAGTCCTTCTAAGGCAAGGCAATGCTTTAAACGGCCTACTCTGCTCATTTTATGTTTCATATACAGTATGTAGTGTCTCTCCTGGGACATGTCTCCATGCTTTAATGTTCAGAAAGCTCTTTATTTTTCTCATACTGCCTGTGCTGCAGCACCTTTTTGAAACCTGAAAAACCAGAGTCCATTCTGCTCTGATTGGTTAGCTGGCCGGCTCATTGGTCAACCTTAGTGATGTCCCGCCCTTTAGCCTATCCTTCAATGTGTTGGAGAGCTAGTCAATAGAAGTGTGGGACAGCATTATCTCCTTTTCTTTCCGAAAGGATTGTCTGGTGTATCCTTAAGGAGATAATAAAGGACGGATTGAAGCTCCTTTCCTATCATCTAGAGACTTCAAACAGTTCTTATCATGGCTGTCACTTCAGACACTTCCTGGTCATTTCACCTCGTTAGTATCCTTATTAAGAGAAAAGGACTAAACGACCACACCCTCTGACTGAGACGCTTCTGCATCCACGTAGAGTTCTCATTGAAATGACAAAGGACTTGATCATCTGAACACAGCTATGAAGACAACAACAAATAGAAGTAGAAGTAGAAGGCAATCTCAAAGCACCATAGACTCTTGCCTTCCATGATTTGAGGGCAGGACACGAGTCTCTGGGGTTTAAAGTGAAGAAGAGATGCTCTGACAGAAGCTGCTGCTCTGAGACAGATATACTGAGTTCATGAGTGTCTGGGGACAGGCTTTAATTTCACCATGAGTCCAAAAGTCTTTCAGCTTTAAAGAACATGAGTGTAGAGTGTTGCCTTTAAAGCTGTACACATTTTCACATCAAAATAAATCAGGGCTACATTCAAATCTGAGGACTTTTTTACGCTTCTCTGCCCAGGGGAAGCTCTACAGGATGTGTAGTATCAACAAAGACAGTCCATTTCAAGCATCTTTCAAGTTTGCTTTACACCTTTTATACAAATACCTTTACCAGGCCATCCCCCATCACTGTATACTTCAAATTCTGTGTTACAGCACCACTCGATTCCTCACTCCACACAGCGGTGCACTGACAACCATCTCCAGAAACCAAATACCTGGCATTAGCAAATCAAACACACCCCGCTCTGTCCTGAACCCCACGGACCAGTGAACGCATCTGAAGAAGAGGGGGGGTATCTGCACTGAGACAGAAAGACGCCTGTCCCCTTTAGTGTTTACTTCCTGTCTGTCTTCTTCTGCTGTTCCCTTTAGTGTTTACTTCCTGTCTGTCTTCTTCTGCTGTCCCCTTTAGTGTTTACTTCCTGTCTGTCTTCTTCTGCTGTCCCCTTTAGTGTTTACTTCCTGTTTGTCTTCTTCTGCTGTTCCCTTTAGTGTTTACTTCCTGTCTGTCTTCTTCTGCTGTCCCCTTTAGTGTTTACTTCCTGTCTGTCTTCTTCTGCTGTCCCCTTTAGTGTTTACTTCCTGTTTGTCTTCTTCTGCTGTTCCCTTTAGTGTTTACTTCCTGTTTGTCTTCTTCTGCTGTCCCCTTTAGTGTTTACTTCCTGTCTGTCTTCTTCTGCTGTCCTTTTAGTGTTTACTTCCTGTCTGTGTTCTTCTGCTGTCCCCTTTAGTGTTTACTTCCTGTCTGTGTTCTTCTGCTGTCCCCTTTAGTGTTTACTTCCTGTCTGTCTTCTTCTGCTGTCCCCTTTAGTGTTTACTTCCTGTTTGTCTTCTGCTGCTGTTCCCTTTAGTGTTTACTTCCTGTTTGTCTTCTTCTGCTGTTCCCTTTAGTGTTTACTTCCTGTTTGTCTTCTTCTGCTGTTCCCTTTAGGGTTTACTTCCTGTTTGTCTTCTTCTGCTGTTCCCTTTAGTGTTTACTTCCTGTCTGTCTTCTTCTGCTGTCCCCTTTAGTGTTTACTTCCTGTCTGTCTTCTTATGCATGACAAAAGCCTGAATAGAAATACATTAAAACATGTATTTATCTACTTATTTACACCTCTTTTGCGTCTTGTTTCTCCTTCACTTTTCTATGTTTAATATCATCTCTCATAAACAACACAAGCAGGCTCAGTATGGAAAGGCCAGTTGCACAACAGCACACGTCCAACAGGAATAAGCACACATTTCAACCTCACATATCTTCTGTCTTCCTACACTCAGTTTCTGGGAAAGGAGCGAGAAAGCCATCACACACCTCACGCTCAAAATAGCAAATGACACCTATCATCCTCTCCATCTACACTTTACATCGCTGCCATGGAGAAGAGCTCACTTTGGCACGAGTTGTCTCGCTCCTGCTACAGCAGCTCCGAACAATCTGTCTCATTACGGTACAGGCAGGGGCATGAGTGTACATGATGTGTATATCTCAAGGATTGTGAGAGAAGGAGTGTGTTGCTATGAGGATTTCTGCAGGTTTCTATGTGGAAAATGAACTCGGTGAAAGAAAATCATCATGTTCTGGGAAATGATATACCTTTATTATGTAGCGGTAGCAGAGAGACGATAGGACACAACGAAAAGAGATGCAACAAAGTGGTTTAGACATATTCTGTTGGACAAACTGAGCCGGATAATAGGAGAAACAGTGCTAAATAAAGGCCATTCGAGAGGATTTTATACACCAAACACCTGGTAATTTCTTAGAGCAAGCTGTAGCAACAATGCCATCCTTTCCCTGTCTAAGAGTAGATCACAAAAGGCAAAGTAATAAGGTATTGATTATTTATCTGAATAACCAAATACAGTATATCAAGTAGGAGACATTGTACTTTTTATGATGAATGTTTATTATCTATGACTCAGCTCAATAAAGTGGCGATCCATTCAGAATGGATGTGGAAAAGATGCCTTGTGAATTTATTAAACCCCCCCCCCCCCACACACACAGCATAAGGTTAATCCCATTTAATGGAAACCATGTATAAAACATTTCAAGGTGGATGATTAAAACATGATGTGTGATTTATAGTAATCATGTTAAACTTCTTTCCTTGAGTTCCCGGGGTGTAAAGTTCATGCTTTTGTAATGATGCCAAACTGCAGACGTTTCTCGTGCAGCTTTAATTAAGCATGAGTATTTTACCGTGCCGGTTTTTGAAAGCATTCAAGGCTTCATGAGAGAGGAAATCCAGGTGAGACACTTTCTGTCTCGGCTCGAGTCTGAGCAGTCGTCATCAGGGATTATTTCAATCTCCTCTGAAACCCGAAAGAGTCCGTGCCTCATAATCCTTTCCGTTGAAACAATATCAAAAAGATTGATTAATAGACTGAAACAAAACCAGCGCTGTTTGTTTGCTTCTGACAGAAATAAAAGATTACAAGTGATGTGATAACATAATTAGGTAGGGAGGTTACTGTATTCCCTCACAGCAACATACAAAAGGAGGCTTATACCATCTTATAAATACTGATAAATCACGAAGCAAATTTGCACATTACATTAAAAATACTATCAAATGTTTGCTATCAGAAAATAAAATGCAATTAGCAAATATGGTTCACAAAGTGCTCTATTTGGAGATTGACCTTTTTTAAAGGTTGTGGTTGGTAGAGCTCTGTGAAACAGGAGAAGGTGGGCGGAGGTCAGGTTTGATGAAGCAGGAACTGCAAACATGTAATTAATGTATTTATTTGAACAAGGACCATGCACACAAATACATTCATCTCAGAAAAGAGAAGAGATGGTTTATGCTAGATTTGAGCTAATAGCTGATTTCCCATTGCAGTCGTTAGGCTTGTGTTCGAAGAGAGCACAAAAGCACACATTATAGGTGCGTTCTGTTACCGAAACAAACAGCAGGACACCGATCAGCCATACCATGATGATCACCTGCCTAACAGTGTCACCTTTCTAACAGAACCAGCATTCACTGTTTCAGCAATTGGAGCTTCAGTAGCTCTTCTGTTGGATACGTGCATCAATGATCCTTTGCCACCCATGACCCTGTCGCCGTTGCACCGGTTTTTAAACTGGTGGTCTCCTGTGCAATGAACTGGTGGTCACACATGCACACTGGTTACTTTTCACATGAAGAAGTTTGCCAGTGCACAAGAAAGTTTCGCAATGCACGAGAAACTAACCAGCTTTTCTTTTCTTTACATGTGTCCATGGCTTACTCGAGCTCATGAAAAGGTTTACCCGTGCAGAAGAACCTCTTTTTAAATGTCCCCTCCGTAGATACTTGATTTATTAAACCATATACTCTGCTTCTAATTCACATACTAAGCTTAAACAGCATTTGTTTAATTGCATTTGATATTGAGGCAAACGTAATTAGTATTTGTCCCAGAATATATTTCTAAAGTAACCCCTCCCAACCCTGGCTTCTTCCCGTGGGTCAGAAAGCCCTCTGGAAATTTCATTAAACGATTTTTCCTTTGCAGTCGCACACAGGAGCACCGTCTGCCTGAAGGCGTCTGCTTGGTGATGGGATTCTTCAACCATTAGACTCACTCGCCCAAGAATATTATTATTGATTTTGATCTTGAGCTACGGCCGATTGAATGCAGCAGCTTGTTTTTCCCACAGCAAGCAGCGGTATTGGGAGCAATCGTACAGCGCTAATGACATCATTTTGCAAGGATGCCTCTCTCTGCTGAACGGGTGCTGTAAATATATTTATTTATCAGGCAGGTTCGTGGAGGGGGGGGTGGGGGTGGGGGAGGAGATTACCTGTCGAGATTATGCCAGATGATTAATGTTTGTTTGGGCACCGGTAAATAACGCCCATTTGATTTAATGACTAAAATGAATCGCTTTTTTGAAACTTGCAACTTCAAACAGCTTCTTTTTTCCCAGAGAAAGTGGAGTAAGGGGGACACACGGGGAAGATGAAAACACAGTAATGGGCTGAAAAGATTTATACTTCATGTTTTATTAACAGTAATGTCTTGTTCAAGCGTTCACGCATGAACAAGACATTCATTTAAAAGACTCATTAATATTAAATATGTGAACTAAGGAGGCATGTATGTCAGCACATGGTTTGTCTGTTTTCAAACAGATTTGCATAGATTTCATATTTTATGCTAATGATAATTATATTTCACATTCACATAGTATTCGACATCAGAGGGCAGGTTTTAATGTTAATGTATTAAAGGGGTCCTATTATGCAAATTTGAGTGTGGAATTTATAACATGCTACTTTGTACGTTTCCTACACTACATGTATGTAGTACCTTTAGTTGCTAGGCAGATTAGGATTAATGATGGTGAATATAATCAGCCCTTAAATCAGACTGTAGTTCACCTGCAGTAAATCCAGCAGCTACCCTGCAGTATACAAAGCCATTCAAACTAGCTGCACCTTTACCAGCTCTGAGAACACTTTAATGATCAATCATTATAAAACATATCAGAGATATTATTCTGAAATGGACCAATCAGACAATGACTACTTTTACTGTCGCTACTTTAAGTACATTTAGAGGAGAGTACTTTCTACTTTCACTGGAGGAACATTTAGAATACTTTTACTGTGACAGAGTATTCCTACACTCTGGTACTTCTACTTTACTCAACTACAAGACCTGAGTACTTCTACTTTACTCAAGTACAAGACCTGAGTACTTCTACTTTACTCAAGTACAAGATCTGAGTACTTCTACTTTACTCAAGCACAAGACCTGAGTACTTCTACTTTACTCAAGTACAAGACCTGAGTACTTCTACTTTTACTAAAACACAAGATCTGATCTGAGCACTACCTCACTCCTAACTCAGTGCTCTGTATGCCGCAGGTGTATCTTCTCACACACACTTGTCTTGTGTTTGTGAGTTTTGCTAAACATATGTTCCTTGCTCTCCACTTCTCCTTCTCCTCACACCTCACCCTCCTCTCTTTTTCTTCTGCATGTTTTCACCTCCACCTCCCACTGTATGTGGCTAATTGGATATAAGCATCACTCCACATAGCCGGGGAGTTAACGCTCGGCTCAAAATAGCGTAATGTTAGCAGCGTGCAGGTGGATTGTCAAAACGTATGCCAACACGTTTATTTCCATCTCGATGCGTGTGGAAGACCTCTTTCTGTCGGCACCGCACATTCCTAAGACTCTATTACACAGTTAATGTTTTATGGCCAATCCTGCTTAAGTGAGTAAGCTAAATGTGTGAAATGACACTGCTTGGAGCTCCAGGGAGCCATGGGGGTATTTTATTGTGCAAAAGATGTCAATGCAGAAGGCTGTGAAATGCGGCGGATTTGAGTGCACCCCCCGAGAACTTAGATGTGTTTTTGTCCGCTCTATTGTCGTGTATTTCCTGCCGTTTCACACATATTTGTACACACTGTCTATTAATAACAGATGATGAGGTGTTACTTTTTCACTCTGTAATCCCTCCAGATGTTTCTAAATCGAACCCAACAGTAGGCTGTGATCCCTCGGAGCACATCTTACCTCATTTATACTGTAGATATTGTTCTTAAAGCCAAGTTTAATTAGCCTGCAGGATTATGTATCTCAACAAACAGGCGGTAAATGTCACTAAATGCCATAAGCCTCTAAATAGACCTTTGGTAAGAAATCGATAGAACAGTTAGCAGCGAGGTCGTCAATGCGGCAAACTGCCACTGAGCAGATTCCCCACTTCTGCAGGAGGTTTGCACAGACAGGACATTTTCCACATCTGTTCTATGGACTTAAAGCATTATTTTTAATCCCTTTCTTCTAACTGCTTTTAAGAGGCAGCGATGCATTCACAGCTGCAGCTAAAAATAGAAACAATATGTCTGCGCATTAGGGTTTTCTACATTCCTTATCTGAAGACGGTTTTTGCTTTTCCATTAAGGACAATGTGTTTGCACGGGCTCTCACCTGAGCAGAGCAGTTTATCCAAGGCCTCGTACTGTGGCCGCAGCCGAGGGAAACATGCATCACATTTTCAGAGGTATTTGAGGATGAAGTTAAGGTTGAATTTGCAAAAGGTCAACACACAAACATCACAATAACAATATAGTGTTATGCCTCTATGTAATTATGTAGAGAAATATGCACAATCTTAATGAAGTTTGTTGTATCATGAGGGTTAGGGTTAGGGGTTAATTAGAGGTTCGGTCGTTCTGTCAGGGTTGGGGAAACAGGACCCAAATGCAGTAAATCCAGGGGAAGCAGGTAAGGGTCAAAAACAAAATGCGAGCTTTATTCAAAAGCTGTTGATGAAAACACGAAGCAAGGGGAACACAGGACATGAAAAACACTTAGCTTCAGACATGAAGGGCGACAGGAACAGGCAGGTATCATGGACAAGATCAGGGAAGAAATGAGGACGACCGAACAACAGACAAAAGGGGAACAGGGACTAAATACACAAGGGTAATCACAAGACGAGAGACAGCTGGAAGGGGGAGGAGAAACACAGGGGCAACAGGTGAACACAATCACACAATCAGGCACAGGAGGGAAACGCAGACAGGAAGTGAAGATAAACAACAAACAAGAGGGGAAACATTTCAAAATAAAACACAACACAAAGACATGACAGACACCAAACAAGGATCATGACATTTACTTTCGACCAAAATATTGTAATGGATTTTTCATTGAGTGTTTGCAAATATGACTAAAATAAGGTCATGAAGAGGAAGGTTTTTGAGGCCGTTTTAACCGGATTTTAGCCATCAATTTTGTGTGGTAATGATTATTGTGAAGAGACGTAATGAATAGCAAACAATGCTTGTTAAGTTTTTGATCAGAGGAAAATTAAGAGGAAGAAGAAACACGAGCTCTTTGGCCGTCAGTAAAAAGATGTTCAAAGGTTTCTTCTACATTTCATTGATTGGAAAGTAAATATATTTAAGTGATTCCAGACTTTTAGTTGTGGTTATTACTGCTTTAATTCATTGGTGCATATTTCTATTTCTTTTCACTACAGTGAGAGAACCCTACCACATGTGGTTTTGTATGATGGCGATATCTGATCGTGATCTGATTGGTTCTCACACACAAACATCACAACAACAATATATTGCGTAAGGAGAAGAAATATGGGTGTGTGTCTTGTCTCTACATTATTACTCAGCACCAATTATTGCTGCTACTTCTGTTTTATCACCACGAAATGTCGTTATACTTAAGTATGATGATAATAAAGATATTCTGATTCTGGTTTTAGAAATATTTTGTTGACCACTCTTTTTACTCTTTTCAGCTCTGTATATAATATAGATCTAGACCCTGCCATCCCACAGTTACTGATATGTCTAGAACCTTTGAATGACTAAACAAAAAGGAGGAGAACGTAACGTATACTTCCATTGCCATGCTTTCCTGTTATGAAGCTTCTCCTCCCATGAAGATCCCACGGTGCCCTCTGGAGGTTATTCCAATTAAAAACCAAAAGACAGACGATAGAATTTGCCCCAGAATTCTACAGCAGCTTCGAACTCCTTCATTCATCTGAAGTTCTGCCGTTCAGTGAGTATATTTTATTAATAATAAGCACAACTTTGAGACGTATTCCTCAGGTTTCGGAGCACTGGGTTGCCCTCCTCAAAGCTCAGACTGTTTCTCCTCCACGCTCTATTACTTTCAGTCTCATGGCGCCATTTTACACCGTAGACAATGGAGTTGAACTCAATGTCCCAAACAGTGATTTGTTCCTTCAGACACCGGTCTCACATGGCTCACATCACACCTCGCTCTCTGTTGTTTCAGAGGACTCCATCATCCGCTGCAGTCAGCCTTGGGTTTTCCCTGTGGGCGGTATTCTACACTTGGAGTGAACAAAACAGAACACAACTTTTATTCTTTTACTCTCCAGAACAACAGAGGAAGAGCTGCGCGGTGTCAGGTGGTCTGCCTTACTCATGAAAAATGTAAAACATATTAGTGTGTAGGAAGGAGACTCGGGGAGGAAGACATTCCTCAGCATTGCTTTAGCATCACGTTAAGGACGAAAAGGAGGAATGAAGTCGCTCTCCTTTTGTCACAATGTTGATAAAAGTAAATCATTCATTCTAATAAATGAAAATAAGCATTTTCGTGATTCGGATACTTTTGAAAACATCTGGTCTTCTTTGGCCCATGCTAAGTAAGGGGTAATGGCTACGGCGGAATCTCCTTGTACCTCCTTAGCAACGGTCTGCTCTCCTTGGCAACAGTCTGCTCTCCTTAGCAACAGTCTGCTCTCCTTAGCAACAGTCTGCCCTCCTTAGCAACAGTCTGCTCTCCTTAGCAACAGTCTGTTACCAACAATAAAGAAGCTCTGAAATGTCCAAATTAAGCGATCAGACTCATATTTTCACCTTTTATATATTTTTCCAAGCATGTTTCTAACTTTGAAAATCTAAAGAAGGCATATTAGTCTCCCTCGTTAGCTTGTTAGCTTGTTAGCTTATTCCTTAGCTAACCACATCCTACAGATGCCAAGATGACTTTGAGTGGAATTATTATGGAATTACCAAACTGTTTAGGGCCACAGTCTTGATGCAGCCGGTGGAAAGACGGTTGTCGGAGACCCTGTGGGATTAATAATTAACTCTCATTCGGTGGGAAAAAGAGGGAAGAGGGACTTTTAGGGCTTCTTGATTGGATGTTGTGAACCAGAAGGAATTTGCCTCTCTGACTTTAAATCCTAAGGTTAATAGAGGAGAGTTGGAGAATAAATGAATGTAAATCAGCCGAGGGGTGTGGCACCGAGGGCCCACTGAAAGAAGAACTGGAGAGGCGATAATAAAGTGGTCCTCCTGATTAAACTTTGGCTAAGCTCCATTTATTTTGCTACGTTGTGGACACACAGGATGTATGAGCATAAAAACAGCAGCGCTGACGGCCGAGCTCATGTAGATTAATGCTGTACAGTAATAATAAGATGGATGAAGCCTGAAGCACGGGACCTTTCCTCATTCGGCTCACACAACACAATGAGCCTGGTTCAGCTCGGTAAACTGGGTGAGGCATTCTGCAAGAAAAGTGACGATCTGAATCTCTTTATATGTAAATACACCTGATTAATTCATTCAATGAATACTGATAAAGAAACACTTGGTGTAGATTGTGCTGACCTTAGGAAAGTTATCCTGCTTTCATTTAGTTTTGCTTAGACAAGGGTAACTGCTACTTGATTCTCAGGAAGTCAAACCTTCTCTCTCATCACTTTCAAACCAACGGCCATATCCTGAAGTATATGGGTTTCGCTTCACTGCTCGTATCCTGTGAATGATAATTAACAAACCAGGAAGTGAGAAGGTGTCAGGGATCTTTTTCATGGGGTGTTATTCCTAGAGTTCGGACAAAATAGACCAGATCGACCTCCTACCTTAACGACAGGAAATGACGTTTGCCACTGATTTCTCAAACTAAAACAGAAGTCCTTCTGTCAGACACTCGTTGAGAAGTGGTTGCAACTTCAATCAAGCGGTAGGCTAAACGTTGAGAATTTAACCAAACTACTTATTTAAGTTACGCAAAAGATCTCGGTTTGGGAACTTCTGTTGAGGCAAGGCATGGCAAGTTTATTTATACAGCACCTTTCAACACAAGGCAATTCAAGGTGGTTTACAAACATGAAAGACATTAAGAGCGTTAAAAAATTAAGGTTAAACAGGAAACAAAATCCCTTAGATAAACACGTTTGAGAATGACCTTTGACTGTTGAAGGACAGCATTGAGATAAAGGAGATTTGGGGATAATGTGTTTTGGCTAAGGTTTGGCGGGCGTCAGTGGCGAAGTCTATAGGGACTTTGCTTGGGAACCGGATGGTCACCGGTTCACGTCCCAGCCTGACCAAATGCTATCGAGGTGTCCCTGAGCAAGACACCGTTCCCTACCCTCTTCCACTAGGATGTGTCAAATGTAGAATATACATTCCCCCTCTGTGGGATGATTAAGGGGTTGCTTCTTGTCTTTTTCAAAACAATGTACAATACAGCATGGTTTGATGGAGAAAAATGATGGTACTTCTCAATTATCTCCTTGAGAAGATTTTTGGACTTGTGTTTACACGTGTGTGTGTGTGTGTGTGTGTGTCTGTGTGTGTGTGTGTGTGTGTGTGTGTGTGTGTGTGTGTGTGTGTGTGTGTGTGTGTGTGTGTGTGTGTGTGTGTGTGTGTGTGTTGGCCATATCTGTCTTTTTCCACGGCTAATCTGACCTAATATTTTTTTGTGCAAATGAATAACTGTATGGTCAAGAAACCGGACTGGAATAGGACTGTCGTGGACGGTGAGTGCGGCTAACAGCTAATGGAACTTTTCACTAAGCTAATTATGTCTGCAGCCTAAGAACATCGGTCTTCTGCAGCTTCAGTGTGATCTTTCCTCATTCAGACCAACACAATCGTCACTGCTTAGGTCTCTATTTTCTCTTTCAATGCAACATTTAGAAAACACTTTTCGTGCCAGGCAAAGTTTGAATACGCAACACAATTTTACAGATTTAAAGAGATGCATTTGGGTCACAAAAATAAGGCATCGGGAGGGAAAAATCCCTTGCTCACTGTAATTCACATGAAAGGCTGAAACAGAACACACTCAACCCACTTGCCACACTGCATACTGAGATGTTATTATTATAGTGCCACACACATGCTCTCATTTAAACATTATGCTAACGTGATCTGCCCTGCAACCACTCATTATGGGCTGCTGTGTTCCTGAAAGCGTGTGAAGATTAGTAGCTCTGCAGATGCAAATGGTTTGGCTCCTGGCTGATCCTGACACCGGCAAATTTAGCCTGCAAATTAAAGGAAAATCAAGAATAGTCCGTCTTGAATGACAGGCTAATCTTAGCGCTCTGTGGATGTTTGTGGGTGTCTGAATCTGTTTGTTTTTTCTCCTCGAATATGTCTTGATATATTTTTGTTGATGTACTGCAACGCTTCCACTGAGATGACTCGCAATCTTTTTCCGTTTATTCATTACTGGAAATGGCGAAAGATAAAGTGTTGCATGGGGAGGCTGGGAATTGGAATATTTTGTTAAAGAAGATTAATCTACCGCTGGAGGATCATTTTAGGTGAACAAACACAACATTTTTATGCTTGAAATGCCAATCCCAATCTTTCACACTCCAGATTTGTGTTTTTTTAAATGGAAAAAGCAGGGCTCCGAACCGGTTCAAGGCACGAAAACGAAAACCGAAAACGAACGGAATTTTACGAGGAACGGAAACGGAAACGAAAACGAAATGGTCTTCAACTGTTCCGGAACAGAATTGTTATTCTGAAATCCACAAAACCGGTTAATAACGTTTTTTTTCGTTCTCAAAACTTTTATAAAATTTCACAAAAGCATAGCCTTTGTCAGGGGAAAAAAAGACTACTTCCGGTTGAACGTTCACTTCGCTGCCCGCTAGGCTCAATGCAGGCTGCTGTCACGAATCACACCCCAGCGAGAGGCGATGCTTTTGAAGCTGAGCTATATAAAACATCAACAAAGGTAACTGAGTTTAATCAACCGAGTCCACAATAATAACGTTAACTTAGCAGTAACTCACTACAAGGTTACAAATATAAATATATAAATATAAAATCTATGTATTAGACATTTCTAGCAGCGAAAAACGAATCAGCTACACTGTTAATGTGAGCTAACTAGCCAACATTAGCTATATAGCCAATTAGGACTTAATGTTAGCTGGCTAGTTTGGTTGTTACGGATTGAATGCTTACATTTATTTTGGCTTTTACGTGTTGTTTAGATGGGACGGAACCAGGAAAACCCGATGAGAAAACATTTCTCATTTAATGCGGCGTTAAATAGGAAATTGGAGGTATATTTGTCAGCAACAGACAGGCTACAACATGTTCGCTTATAAGCGGGGTTAGGAATTATTGAGCAAGCCTTTGAAGATCTCCATATGGATAAAACTTACAACCAGGTAAGGAGTTTCTAGCAGGAGAGGGGGAGAGCAGGGACGAATGAAACAGCGATTTCCTCGAGAACAGTACACATATGAAACATGTAGGCTATTCTGTCAGTAGCCTACATTCATCTTACCCGTCGTAGTTTTTTTGTGATCAAAAGTTGTTTTAGTTGTTTTATGCAGTAGGATGTTATGACCATACAGCAGATGAATCGTTACTTTAATAAATCCGAAAGTCTGAAATGTTAACGTTGTCAGGTTTACTGACAAAAAGGATTTAAGTGTCAGTATAGGAGGACACTCGACGAATGAAACACTTGTTTCAATCGTCACCCACGCCTTAATGCTGGATCAAAATAAAACAGGAGGATCCACTATAAATTCTGCAACAGGGCTCAAGTAAGTAGCCTAAAGTAATAATAATAGAATAAGTGAATTAGATTAAATATAGTCTTCAGAATGGTAGAAAAAAAGCTTAACAGAAATGTGGATCTCGCGCATTGGCGCACGTGTTTCATTCGTCCCGTCTCTCCCCCACTTATCCAGAAATGTTTTTGATAAGAAATTATTTATCATGGAATAGGCCTACAGGCTACAGTAAGCTATGTGGGATGGATAGCCCATCAGAATGTTTTTGGATGCCGCCGGTGATTTAGCCTATTATTTTTGGGCAGAGCTACGGTGTAAATCAAGGGCAAATACTAATGAGTAGCCTACGTCTATTCTAAGGTAAAGTCCACACACATAGACTTGATAGGCCCGCCAAACACTGCCGGAACGATAAGAACGAACGATATTTTACGTTCCGAACCGGTTCAGGAACGATATGTTGGTGGCGGAACGCAAGAACGAAAACGTTAAACATGCCTGAACCGTTCGGAACGGAACGATTGAAAAATAATTTCGTTTTCAAGCCCTGGGAAAAAGAAAGATTTACCGCCATATTAGCAGGTTTTCTGAGACTCAACAAGGTTTTAGGCGCTGTCATTGGAAACTGTTTGGGAAAAAGGGCAGGTAGTTTGAACAGACCTTGGCAGGTGATTCTAAAAACAGTGTCTCTTCACCTTTTTCATCAAGGAAAACCTTCAGTGCTGATCTCCTTTCGATGACGTAGTTTTGTAGGACAGAAGTAAGAGTCGCAAGGGTACCTTTGACAAAGAGCAGTGGGATTTCCCCATTGGATTTTGGTAAAATCCTTCAGTTTGCGTTAACCACTGACTTTATTTTAGACTTCTAACCAACTACACTTCCAAATAACCATTGATTTCGAGACAAGGCAACCAGAAGTGGTAAAATACGAAGTCTTTTCCGTGGTTTTAGGACACCATCAGTACTCACCTCTTTCTCTGCTGTCTCTCTGTCTCGTCACACACACCTAAACCACGGCCATAGCTGCCATTAGCTCTTCAAAGGACGATGGTTGGTCGGTTCCTCGGAGAATTACATCATGGATTTACGTGGGATCTTTTGATCCTTCAATTCTCGTGTGACTTCCTTGAAATTTGAGCTGCTGTGCAAGGTACATTTTATGTCAGATACAACTCAGACATGACACTTCAAACCACATTTCCAAAGCAGAACAGTTTTGCTTTTTATTGAAGTTGGTTATCTGGATTAGTATCCCTGCCGTGCTGCAGACTTCTGTGTGAATTTAAGGGGGCATTCGGCAGGAAAGGTGAACAAATAAAGGTTGACACACAAGCGTGCATGCACCTGTAAAACGTGCATGCTAAACAACACACACAGAAGTAGTGTGTAACAGTGAACTGGCGGGCGGTAAAGGAGAGGTGTGATGGGTTCTGTCTGGCCTGCAGTCCAGCGCTTTGGAGGATCAAGCTGTAGCTCTTATCTCTCTGGCCTGATGGTCTAACCTGTAACCCCTGCCATCATTCTCTCTCTCTCTCTCTCACACACACACACACACACACACTGGAATGATGGAGTTACTTTTGTACGGTCCAGATTGCCTGCTTTGAAAATGCAGGCAGTCAGATTTGGAATAGTGTTAGAAACTGCATGCCCCCACACATAAACAGATGAAAGCACACACACACACACACACACACACACACACACACACACACACACACACACACACACACACACACACACACACGGTCCATAGTTACATCTGGGCAACAGTGGAAGTGTTAACCGCCCAAAATGACCAACCCTAGTTTTATTTTTTAATTGATCATTTAAATCCCAATTGGACTTTTCTAAAGAGCTAAAATCTCTTCTGTCTGCAGATCAATTCAAACTATTTAAGCCATAATTATTTGGTTATACTTCTTCTCTTGCAAGCCGACACTCATCTGTGGTTTATGATAATCAAAGCCCTCTTGCTAAACTGTCAGACTTAGACTTGGAGAGAAATACAGAAAGGCAATTAAGCGGCTGAAAATTTTTAGTGAGGAAAATTAAAGATTCAATCAGGGAGAGTTTTCCTTTTTTTTACCCTATTTTCACCTTGATGTGTTTATTGCCTGTATCAGGTTTAATTGGAGTTTTCAAATGTGTATAAATGATTCAAATAAACACAGATACATTCAGAATTTATCTTCGAACCAAAACTGAAAATTAAAGTTTGACTGTAATAAAGATGGCTTTCTGAATCTGTCACCAATAAAAGGAGAAGTCAATGAAGTTTCCCGATAAGTGTTCCCTCTCAAATCTCTTCCAATGCTTCTGATATTGTTCAACCAGCAGGATGGGAAGCAATGCTTAATCACTGGCATGTAAACTCATCTTTTAAACCTGCGAGTCAGAAGTAAATGCAGTTTCCTCCAGGTAAAGTAATAACTCATACAAATTAAACGTGAATATGTGTGTGAGAGGCTCCGATAAAACATGCAGTGGATAACTATTGCCGGAATATCTCACATAAGAACACAAATCCAGACAACGCTTGCAGACTTTTATCCGTTAAAAGCTCATACACTGATTACAGTTGGTCAAACAAACACTGTGTGTGTGAACAGAAGCACAAAAACCCTCCATATGTCACCTGTGTTTGTTCTCATGAGGACGTAATGGAATCAAGGACGACAGTATCAAATAACCAAAACTGTTGCGGCTGAACAATTCGATAGAGAAAAGAGCCTTTGGGGGTTGAATGGCAAACTAAATCTTTAATAAAAATGAAATAAGGACGAAAGAAAGATAGATAGAAAGCTCTGGGCTGATTTCTACATGCTAGTGTGTGTGTGTTGAATAAGATTTAGCCTTGCCATTCAGGCGTTGCTTCTCAAGGATCAGCCATCGTGAAGGATTTCACGAGTGCAGGTTTGAATTTTCAGGTACTTTATATCCAGAGGTTTGCGTTATTTAATCAGGCCTTTGAGCGTCGGTCGCACAGAGAAAAAGGGCCGCGAAGATGGTTTAAAAAGTCAGTTTTTGAAGAGGGCACATTCACAGAGTTCGAAGGGCGGCTGCTTTAGGTGTTCTGTAAGACATATTCCTTATGAAGAAAACACAAGATAGCTCTAAGACTTGGTATTTGTAAAGTCTTATCCAAGAGTACACGTTTAAAAAGGGAGCCACAGACACTTCTCGATGGCAGCATTAAACAGAAGGTTGGTGCTACTTGTGCTTATTGTTCACACTTAACTTTATACAGTAAGGTTGGCTTGTTTTCCAAAATCAAATCAAGTCATGAATCGTTTCCCTCCTCTGTGCCTGTTTTGATAAATTATCATTGCTTTCTATGGTGGCCGACGGGGGGGGACGCACTACAGCGGTCCAAATCTCTCACATTCAGAGAGACGTCCTGCAGCTTCACAAACACAAATCTGCCGAAACACGTGCAATAGAAGAAACATCTTTTTTCGCGTTCACTAAAAGCGCTGCAAATACAAAATGAGGGAAGGAACTTAAAACAAAACGGGAACCAGGGCACGCTAAAAAGGGACGCACACAGCTGGGATCGAAGCGCTCGTTAACGTGTGAGGATTATAAGGCTTGCCAACAATCACTGTCACGGGAAACTCACCTAAAATGTAAGTTTTATTGGCTTTTATTTTAACATCATGATCCCTTCTAGTACTTTTGCAGATCTGCTGTAAGCTAGATAGCTAAAGTAGCTAACCGTGTCATCTCAAATATACTGTCAAAACACCATTATGAATCAGGTTATGTGCATGCATGTGTTTCGGCACATTTGTGTTTGTATTTGCAGTGTTTCTGAAGCTGCACCTCGTTATTTTCAATGTTATTTTCAGTCGACCACCGTACTTATCCTTAATCCTCAGAAGAAATCCCCTTCATTTCTGTGATTTTCACTCAGAATGTAAGTTGTCAAACATTTAGAGAGACTGGCGGGTTTACTAATGAAATCTCAAATGGGTTATGACATCAATCACAAAGTTTGATGGATGGAAACACTTGTAAATTATGACATGGTTCATCATACACTTCATTGGCGTATGCATAGTATGGCATTTTAATGTGAAACCATATTTTAAAACATTATTTGTCGTTGATTTCTGTGTTTTAGGCAGCATGGTGAAAAGAGGGTACTACCTGCTACTTGGATTGGTATCTAATGAATACTGGGATGAAGTCATACCATATTGTGTGTGTGTGAAAAGGCCAAATAATAAGTGCTGATGTTCCCCAGCATCGCTTGTTGCTTTTAAGGAGTCAAAACGTCTTCGAAAGCAATCAACCGAAACAACTCTCATTTTGAAAAATCTTTACCAGAATTGCAACCATTTTTTACTTTTTATCACCAGAAACATTTGGCTGTAAATTCATACAGAGATTCAAAAGCTTCCAATTCATAGGATACAACATAGAGACATTTATTTGTTTCAATACCCAAACCATGTGGTTCTCCCCTCCCATCAGCCCCAGAAAGCAGCATTGTTCGTTAAAAACCAAAAATGGAAAAAAACAAACGAAACTGAAACTAAAATAAACGTCAGAGTAGCTCCGTCTGTCCTTCCTTTGTCCGTTCATCTGACCGTCCGACAATGGATGCACAGGTGAGTGTGTGTGCGCGTCTGTGTGAAAATACCATTTGTAAAAAAAACTAAAGTAATCTAGATTGGTTTCGGCCAAACGGGGGGTGGGGGGGTGGGGGTCAGCGTACAGCGTACATGTGCCCTCTTTAACAATCTGCCCTCCCAAAGATGACCAACTGTACTGTAGTAGCTTCCGGTGTTTTTCTTCTTCTCTTGCTGCAATTCAGTACACACACACACACACACACACACACACACTCACACACACACAAGCACACGGCCGGGGAGTTTTAGTTTTTTGTCGTAAGTCCTTTAAAGTGTATTCTTGGCTGGGTAGACACGTTTTTTAAAAGGCCAGCAGGGGGGGGGGGGGGGGGGGGGGGTAAATCGGTGTGGAGGCTCCTTCCTTGTCGGCCATATTGGATTCTGTACAGGCTCACAGAATCTCGTGGACGTGCGGCGTTCTAAAGTCTTTCTCGAGAGCCGTCAAACCCAAAATCGTGACAGAGTTAATACAAAAACAGGGAGGAGAAGAAAAGAAGAGTAGTTACATCATTCCTGTGTTCTTCAACGTTGGTCACTTTTTGAATTCCATATATTTATATCCATATATATTTATATATATATTTATATATTCTTTTTACAATTAAAAACACCATGGAGTTGACAGACTATTTGGTTTCTTTTTGCCTAAGTGTTTCTCTTGTTTTTGTAAATAAATGTAAATGTTTTTTTTCTTCCATACTGTCAGTCGGTGTAAAGGCGCTCAGTGTTTGTATCCGTACAGTCTGCATCACCAGAACTTTTTCCTTGATATTACATGGTGTTTTTTTTATCCATTCGTGTCCCACTGATGCAGAACACGTCAGTCTGTCGAACTGAAAGCGAAAGTCCTAAATGGAGTCCTCTCATTGGCTGATTTGGCCCAGGTCTCTGTGTGATAGGCTGGGGCTGAGCAGCTGCGTCTGCGTGGGTCCGTTGCAGCTCAGCGCCCCGACGCTTCCTCCGCTAAGATTCAGGAAGCAAACAGTTTCTCTGGCCTCCACCTGTGCAGCCGTGCATCCGCCGCTGACCCCGCCTTCCTCCTGCTTCCTGTGGGCCAGCGCCAATGCCCTGAGCTGCTCCTGCGCCTCCTCCAGCAGCAGCGCCACCTCATCCCGCTGCTGGCCAATGGCAGAGGAGCAGGAAGTAGAAGACAAGGCGACCTGTGCTGCCCTCTCTCTCCTCGCTTCCTTGCCTCCCGCACACATGGCCCTGGTTGCTGGCGTGACGCTGGTTTGCATACAAGACGCCTCGCTGTCGTGGTGACACTGGACGGAGGGGATGATGGGGATGGAGCAGGAGCGAAACGGAGGAGGCGGGGAGTGGCGGCGTCCGGGTCTACGCAGGCTGCGGGCGTAGGGATTGGGTTCGCTTGGGTCGGACGGGGCACCTGAACGTACCCCCATGTGGACGCTCAAAGGCGATGGCGACGGAGTCTCAAAGGAAACAGGAGATTGCATATGGAGGAAGGCATCTCGTCTGGGGTCGTCACAGCGGTGCTCACCCTGCGTCTGGCATCTGGAGATGAAGGGGGAATGGGTAATGAAGGCAGAGAGAAGAAAGGAGATCCTTAATCGTTGCAAAAAATATTTAAAAACTATTAAAAAAATACATTTTATACAGAATAATATTTAAAAATATGTGCAGTATTGTGATGGAAAGTGTAAATAAATATGTCTTATTGCAATTCCCAACATTGTAGATAAAATGTATGATTGAGGATTGCAAATACTTTCTGCTAGATCAAATTAAACAACACAAAATACACATTGATTGGTAACAGACCGAACTGTCGAACTTAAGAACAACGTTTAGCTTGATCTGTTAGCGCAACATTAAACCGTCAGACATGGACGTCTGCTATGACATGTTTATGGTGGGTTTGTTGTCTTGGTTTATGTCAAGTTGTCATAACAAGGACGTCACAAACACCTTTGCATCAGAAGTGACATAACTTAATGACACTTAAAGACACCTGTCATCAGTATTCATTAATGATTAAGACAGGTGTGATGTCAGTCTTATGAACACCCATTCAAGTAAAGTGTTACCCATTTATTTTGTATTAAAGTGATTTTTTATGGGAAATAAATCCATCATGATAAAGAATTTGGTTGCTAATTCATGCTGATCTTGGGAAATGCTTGGTTTAGAATACATAATTGGGGAATTCACTTCCAATTTTAATTTCAATCAATTTTTTTTAAATAGATGTGCTTGCCAAATTAATTTCCCAATTTGGGATGAATAAAGAATATCTGACTCTATTCAAATACAAAAATAAAACAATTATTTAAGAAGTTTCTTATTTTTTCCTGAAGTAAATTTACTTTAATTAACAACAGACATTTTGGGGTAACTTTTTATAAATACTTTGAATGGACAAATGAAAAAAAGTTCCTTCTTCTTAAGTTTTATAAAATATCCTTGTTTCATTTCGCTCTTATTTTTAAAGTTGAAACGGGTCCTTTTGACCCAAACACCACTTTAGATTTTAAAGGAGAAAACGTCCTCACTTCACCCAAGAACTCATTTTGTCTTTGAGTGCAGTTTCTACTAAATCGCCTTTTTTTTTTTTACTCCCACGCTGAAGCCCCGCAGAATACACAGAGGGACAGCTCAACGCCCTTTGCCATCTCACCGAGGAAGAAGAGGGAGGAGAAGATGGGCCGTGACATCTTTCTTTCATCTCTTTCTTTCTGAGTCCACACACACACACACACACACACACACACACACACACACACACACACACACACACACACACACACACACACACACACACACACACACACACACACACACACACACACACACACACACACACACACACACACACACACACACACACACACACACAATCTCAAGCGGAGAGGTTACCTGGAGTTTAGTTTTTGTATTATTGATTTAATGAAAAATGTCGAAAACAAGTTTTATTTGAAAGTTCAGATTCAGTCAAGGACAGATGAAGTTATCACTCGCTGTAATTTTGATTGTTTTTACATCTATCGTTCCAGTTTTGTTTCAAGACCATTTGCTTTGTTGGAAAATAATTTTACTTTCAACCTATTTGTGCATCCTGTCTTCTTTCCCTTTCAGTGTCTTTCTGATTCTTAACCGTCCTTAAAATCAACTAAATTAAACATGTTCAAAGAGGACATATCATACTCATTTCAGGTGTATATCAGTATGTAGAGTCTCTACTTTAAAGAGTCCTCTCCTGCTGATGTTCAGGTGTATATCAGTATGTAGTGTCTCTACTTTAAAGAGTCCTCTCCTGCTGATGTTCAGGTGTATATCAGTATGTAGAGTCTCTACTTTAAAGAGTCCTCTCCTGCTGATGTTCAGGTATATATCAGTATGTAGAGTCTCTACTTTAAAGAGTCCTCTCCTGCTGATGTTCAGGTGTATATCAGTATGTAGTGTCTCTACTTTAAAGAGTCCTCTCCTGCTGATGTTCAGGTGTATATCAGTATGTAGCGTCTCTACTTTAAAGAGTCCTCTCCTGCTGATGTTCAGGTGTATATCAGTATGTAGTGTCTCTACTTTAAAGAGTCCTCTCCTGCTGATGTTCAGGTGTATATCAGTATGTAGTGTCTCTACTTTAAAGAGTCCTCTCCTGCCGATGTTCAGGTGTATATCAGTATGTAGTGTCTCTACTTTAAAGAGTCCTCTCCTGTTGATGTTCAGGTGTATATCAGTATGTAGTGTCTCTACTTTAAAGAGTCCTCTCCTGCTGATGTTCAGGTGTATATCAGTATGTAGAGTCTCTACTTTAAAGAGTCCTCTCCTGCTGATGTTCAGGTGTATATATGTATGTAGTGTCTCTCCTGGGACATGTCTCCATGCTTTAATGTTCAGAAAGTTCTTTATTTTTCTCATACTGCCTGTGCTGCAGCACCTCTTTTCACCCTGTCTGTTCTGATTGGCTAGCTGGCCGGCTCTGTTGTGATTGGCCAACCCGTTAGAGATGTCCCGCCCCTTAGCCTCTCAAATACAATGTGTTGGAGCGCTAGCCAATAGAAGCATGGGTGTAACATAGTGATGTCACTATGTTCTGGAAGTAAACAACGGAGTCCAATGGAGGTGTTTCAGGCAGTGGGGGGGAGTGTGTTGGAGAAAAACTTTGGGATTTTAGCCTTTGCAGACCATTTACATGCACCGAAACTAACACACAACAGGAAAGGGAAATCGCAAAAAGCATTACTGCGCTTTTTAAAATCAAGCTCTGCTCTCGATCACCTCTTAATCTCACTGATGTTGTTCCAGCTACTTTTTGCCACGTCTCGTTCTGTCTGAAGATCTCACTGATGGTGTGTTATCTGTATTCAGGGTCGAGTTAAGCCACATTACAAGCCTCTGATCTGTATCCTGACATAACTTCACTGAGCCCAGACATAATCTCTTTCTAAGACTGACCGGTGCTATCACGGTCTAAATCCAGCTGCGTTCTCCGGCAGAGCCTTATTATCGTTTGCGTAATAACTCATAATCCTCCACAAAGGCTATCTTTCTCTGCCATGACAAAAATCCAACTCGGAGTCCCCCTTGTAATGCCTCATCACACGCCCTCTCCATCAATAGCGGTGGGAGGAGGAGAAGGTGGGTTTTTCTTTTCGTGACTCAAAGGAAATCACTTGGTCCTTTTATCGCCGCAGTTTTTTTTTTTCCGAGACATGAAAACCTCGCCAAAAATAAAACCACAACGGAGATTTACTTTGCCCACAGAGAGGATCCCAGCGATAAGAGGAAGATGATGCGAGGGTGCTAATTCCCCCGATAACATTCACAGACAAATCTCTCTCTTTTGATGTGTTGAAACGCAATCAGATTGCACAAATCTAAGAAGCACCGTTCAAATATAGACCCTGGAGCGACGGGGGAGCAGCTGGAGGGGTATTACATGGAGAGATTGTGTGCAAGTGAGGTGAGATAAGTTACTGGGCTTTTATCTTTTTTACAGGAGCTCATTACATGCACAAGTGTTAACAGTCCTGCACATCAATCCATTCCCCATTCAGCTGTCTGGAGACACATTTTGCATACATACAACTTAATATCATTGCATTAAACTAACCCAATACAGTTGTGTGAAATGTGTTTACATAATGCATCCAATCAGAGTCAACGTGCATGCTTTTCCCACTGAAGGCTGCACGGTATGGCAAAACGATGCAGGGATAATATGAACGTCTCTGAAGAAATACTGCAAACAGAGGAGGAAAATACAGAAATGCATACAGTGCCTCCATCAGCCATTTTGGAGACAGCCTTATCTTAAAATAGAAGTAACAACACAGGACATTCTGTCTCCCTGTCAGCCATTTTGTCGAGATAACACAAGGCTTCTCTAACAGGCGTGGAATAGAGCGGGCGACCTTTCTTTTAAAGCCCGTTTTCCAACTGTCATGTGCTATCTGCACACTGCTCTATCACATCCTTTCACCGCCGCCGTTTTCTTTCTTCTCTCACTCACTACACTTCCCAACACTTTCCGTCTGTGTCAGAATGCATTCAAAACTGCTCGCCTGTCTCTCCCCGTCTCCGTCTCTCTGCTGCAGCTCTCCCTCTCTTCTTCTATGCAATCATGGCCAAGTATCACCATGGCAACTCAGACTACCATACTATGTTGAAAGGGGAGTCTGGCTTGTTTATCTGCCGTTATGTGAAGTCGTGCATTAGTGGAATGAGTGAGTAGATGTGCGAGGGACTTTTTTAAAGGAGCATGACCTCTTGCCGTTTTCTCCATTTGTTCGTCATAAGCTATATTTAAAATGTGCAGCAGCTGTGCATGAAGGCCTTTTATGAAATGTAATTCTGTGCTATGGTACTCAAATAAGCCCTATGATTGCAGCAAAGGACTCTTCTATCAATCAGGAGACATGTGGGCGGACCAGAGGACGCAATATTTGACCAAAAGACACAAAATAAAACATACCTGGTCCATTGAGAGGATCCTTCGCCTGACCAGTGGACATTCAGTTTGGCCAGAGAGTGCTTGGACTGACCATTGGGTTAAACCAAAGACAGCAGGGCGGTCTGGAGGACACCTGACCAGTGAGCACTCAGACTCAACAATAGACATTTTGGACTTATCATATGGACACTTGGGACGGATCAGAGGACTCTCATGATGACCTTACTGTCACTTGGGCAAACAGAAGACTCTGGGGTAGCTTCAGAAGAGCACTTTCGTTGAGGAGAAGCACTCTTAACAAGCTTGAGTGGCCCTCAGAAGTGACATTTGGGTCAGACAAAGGAGTATGAACAGGGACTGACTCTGAAGCTAGCAGCTAACGGTGCTAAAAGTGCAAAGAAAGCTAACAGTGTTTGGAGAAAACGGAGGGTTGTTACTTATCTGTCGCTACTGTATCTTTACATAGCTAATAGTTGTTTGTTTATGTGTTAATTTCCATCATTTCCAGTCTAAAACTATTACATAGAGATGGGAAAACTTAACAAGATTGAGGCCCCCCTGTGTGCAAACCACTGTCACTTAATGCCTATAAACACGTCTAGCATTCTGACCATATGTGGGAGTGTGTGTGCCATAGCTTTCTGCTCGTCCTCTTTTTTATTCGTATGCATGTGGGTCATGTGGAGCTTTATCCTCAGCCAGGACCGCTGGGACCTGAGTGCCTGAAGTGAGGCTTACTAGTCCAAGTGGGTAAAATACTGACTCGAGACACAGGGTGAAACCGTTGCTCACCGTTCCCTTGGCTGCTATGCAAATGCTGATAATATTTAGATGCCAGGATTTAAACGGTGTGAGCCATAGCATTAAAAAAAGAGGCAGAGAGTCATAATTTAGGACAGGTTTGACGAGATGTCGGACAGGGAGGGCGACGGAGGGAAGAATCTGGATGTGCAGCTTGCATCGTGTCCTTAAAAAGCACCACTGAACTTCCTTCCTTTGAACTCGTGCCACCGTACTGCAGACCACTACATAACGTGACCTTGTTTTTATCTTCACTCAGCAGATTGGAAACAAAGGGATGGGGGTTTGGGGATTAAAGAAGAAATGCAGTATTTTTTTGTTAAAAGACAATCACAGAATTGCCTTTGAAATATCCTTCACTCTCTTGAAATGAAATCCAAAGCTCTGTCCGTAGCGGCGGGGGCTTGTATTTTTCAGTTAGTGGCTTTCATTGAATTGACTCAGCACATGGAGGATACAGCAAAGCAGTAAAGGGAAGAAAAGACAGGATAAAACCTTTAAAATACTCTCTGATTCTTAAGCTGTGATTCCACCTAAACCAGTCTTGGTCTGTCTGCATTGCAAGAGCCTGCAAACACAGTCAGCTTCATTCGCCGGCATTTCGTCATAATGAAAATGAAGCTGTCAATCATTTAAAGCTAATTCAAATACTGTAATCTATCCTTCAGTTCATTAATCTCACCCTCTCTGTGCCTCTGCCTCAGAAGAGTCCACTTCCTGAAGGTGTTGGTAGGCGGGCCCTGAATACTTGGACCCTCCAATCGGATTCAACCTTCCCCTCGGTATGGGCGGGGTCCTGCGCGGAGCCGACCAATGGGATGCCTTGGTTCTCTGATCCGGGCTGTGAGACAAGGAACCACTTCTGGGAATACAAAGAAGAAGTCAAACAATATGTATTGTGTATTGTTTATCATTTGGTCTGATGGAATACCTCGTTAGATGAGACACTTTTGGACATTTGGCATTCCATGTGGAGGTTTGTGTAATAATTGATGGGGTTTGAGTGGGATCATTAGTAGCTCAGGTCACATGTGGCTTCAGGCAGATGGTATAGATTGATTGTAATAACTCGTTCTGTTTGTTAATTGGTTTGTGCATCATGGAGTTGGTTCTGTTTGAATAAAACTGCAATTTGGATTAGTTCTATTTGTCTTTCGAGTCTGACTGTTATTTTTTTAGAATTAATCTGTTGAAAATAGGGTTTAGGTAAGCTTTTCCGTTGCTCTGTTTGGGATTAAAGACATTGTGTTATCAGGGAAAACAATCAAAGTGTGTGTTAACATTAGAACACAGTTAAACATTTTGATGGGACTCATTTTTTTGCACAATCTTTGCACCTATCTGGTTCTTCTGCAAAACCATTTCTTGCATGCAATTAGAAAATTAAAGTTGTAAAGTTGAATGTTGTACAGAGGATCTCGAGGATTGGAAATCAAGCTTGATACTAGGACATAAGTTCCTCTTAGGACCCTCTTTTCTGAGATTTCACCAAGGTTATTGGAATATATCCTGCAGTAGAAAAGGTCTACAACTCAGAGGTAAAACAACATCTTTCAAGGAAAAAAGGGGGGATTCATGGCCCTTAGAAAAGTCTGTTGCATTACAAAACTCCATGGTGTTATATGCATGTCCTCTTTGCTTTCCTCCAATCTGTCAGAACAGATTTTGCCGCCAGAATAAAATACATAAGTACATTTCGACTTCGAGCAAAAGTCCTCTCCAGGCACTCATTCATATTTAACACTGCTGCTTTAGAGGAGAGATTTGCCTTTAAAATTTGGGTTCTTAGCCACAAGAACTGGGAGCCCTGCTTACAGTCAGGTACTTACTGTAATAGTGTTGGCAGAGTTTTCTATAAAACACTTTCAAACCAGATATTGAATCCGAAACACAGAATTAGCCTTGGTTAGTTTCTCTTACGCCTTAGTTTTGGACTGCGGGTATCCCTAGTGTCCGAGTCTCTGCCTAAGCTGATGCGATTCTAAACAAATAAACCCACTAAGAAAAAACATTTGTGGTTAGAGGACTGCCAGCCAAGTAATCCTATGATCGACTCGGCTCTTCAGTGAGAGAGCGAAATGGAAACAGAAGCAGTGGGAAAAGGTCTGGCAGGACTTTAGCCGAAAGGTTAGAGGAGAGGATTTTGTGGTTTGAAGGTCGTCTGATAGGGTTTCTCGTTTGTCTGGCTGCTCAAATACTGCCTGGATCCTTTGGAAAAAACCTGATAAACCCCCAGCTGCTGCAGTGGGTTTGTTAAGCAGTGGAAGCAGAAAACTACGAGAGCTCTGAGGTGTGAATGTCTGGAACTAAACCACACTGAAGGAGAGTCAAAAAAATAAATAAACTTTGCATGTGTCGCAGCACCTCTTTTCACCCTCCGTCTGAAACCAGAGCCCAGTGCAATGCGTTAGCTTGCTGGTAATCCAACTAACATCTATTTTGCATATTGATTCAAGTCTGTTAATAACCTTTTTACCATATTTACACACTTTTGGGTCAAAAGCAAAAGAAATATCTTGTACATTTTTTAGACGTTTGCCTTTTAATTCTGCCTAAAGAGTTTCAAGTGGAACTGGCTGTTTAAGAGGTTACATAAAATAATAAATGTAAAGATAATGAGTCAAAGTTTAAATCGTTAAATATTTATTTATTTCTTATTTTACTTGAAGTTTCGAACAGGAAATTGCTTTTTGAAATGCACTTAATTCAGGGGCATTTCTTTAAGGGTATTACCATTTCTATAGTTTTGCCTCATATATACATTGTCCATGTGATAGTTTTTACAAAGCAGGTTAAACACACATTTTCGAGGCTTTCTTAATTTTTATGCTTTCAAGTATAGCTATATGATTTCCTCCTACAGAGATAAAGGTTTAAAAAGTGCTTCATGTTGGACGCTGTCTTTTCTCTGAGGCATAAAACTGAACACTAAAGACAGACGGGAGCTCTCTCCTCTTTGGCTCAGCTTGGAGAATATGTTTGTATTGTAACAGAAAATCCATCCTTGGCAGAGATGTAAATTCCAACTCTGTCAGAAGTAGTGTGTGTGTTGGAGTGTGTTGCTCCTGATGAACATGCCAGCGCTCACACACACCACTGAGCAGTGTGTGTGAGCTTTACATCCCTGCACTGGCTCATAAATGAAAAATCCTCGCCCATGTGCTTCCCCTTTTATCTCTGCCTCATCTCCTCATGACGGCTATAGATATCCTTATTAACATGTTTAGAGCTCTAATTATAATTACTATCATTCTTCCGTAAATCAGAGCAATTAAGCTCCGGCTGCACTGCAACGTGGGTAATTCAATTTCTCACTTCACTGCGTCGCCGCTCATTGCGGGAGAGGACACTGAAGTCTATTGTTTGTTTAATTATTACTGTTTTCCTGCAGCGATCGGAGGGGGTGGCTGCGATGATACACCTGCACGTCACCGTGTGGGGGCGATTAAAGGTCTTACCTGTGATGTTTGGCCGTGCCTCTGGAGCTGCCGATGACCGTGGTGGAGATGTTGCAGTGTGCAAAGCTGGGCGTGCAAACGGTTCCCTGGCGAGGCTGGGAAGAGCGTTTGAAGTACTGCGGGAACAAACAACAACAACGATCATTACCATCAACATGTCATGAGGAATCCTTCAGGTATATTACAACTGGAACCATGATGTTGGAGATGCAAGACACAGTGTCCCCACTTCCTTCTTCTTCTGAAGCAGGGTTCATTGAAATATCTCACATTTCTTTCCCACACACTGAGACCCTCGGGGTGGGGAGGGCTTTACTGCCTTGATTCTGTTGATTGTCAGGCTCTAGTTACTTCTATTTCTGCCTCAAAATCATTCCTGCTTTCAGGGATTGAGGAAAACTGTGCTGTGTGGAGAGGGGAGGGAGGCTGCATGTTGATAAAGGTTTCTGTGTGAAATCTTCTAGCAATGGAGGAAACGTCACTGAGGTCCAGATTGACTTAAAAGCTGTTGAAGAACAGACAGAGGTAGCCTGAACAGACTGCAGCTGTGCATGCATTTATGATGTGATACTGCAGGTTATACTGGATTGTGTTATTTGCTATATCGACTATTTGTAAAATAGTTATCTTGGCTTTACAAATGCACAGTTAGGCTCTATACCAGGGGTTTTCAACTGGTTTTGTCCCAGGGACCACCATTCGGACTAGAAAGCAATCCGCGGCCCACTGATGTGCCTGCGCGTGCGCGTGTGTATTTGGTGTTACATGCATAGCTCAATGCATGAAACATGAAAGAGAGGCCACGCAGATTTTATAATAATAAAAGTAGATTTATTAAATTAAATTAAATTAAAGATTATTTTAAAGAAAGAATAAAGAATAATAAAGTGTTGTGCAATTCAGTATTGGGAAAAGTAACTAAAAATGTCATGCAAAGTCAGTCTAGGTGTGTGACAAAACAACAACGGAGAACAAAAATCCAACAACACCGGAGAACCAAAATCCAACAAATGAAGACCAAGGCAGCCTCAACTGCTGGCTGGTCAGGGCTTTTATAACCCAGCCAGGACAGACCTGTCACCAATCACCTGCTGTAGAGACAGAGAGATTGAGAAAAGCAGAGAGAGATTGAGAAAAGCAGGGAGAGAGAACAGGCTTACCATTAACACAGGGCGGGGCCTAAACCCGCCAGGGTCGTAACAGTGAAAACATGGGAGAATTAGGCCTACCTGTCAGTGTGATATCTGGGCGTGGTGAAGTCCACACAGCCTGTCTATTCGTGGCGAAATGGTAGACAGAGACAGTCTCATGTCATTCTCTGGATCAAGCCTAGCCCTGTACTTATTCTTTAAGTACGCCAGTGTAGAAAAACCACTCTCACACAGGTATGTGGTTGGAAAGGGCAAAAGACACCTCATTGCTTTTGCAGCAAGCTGTGGAAATTCTGTCTGGCAACTTATCCAGAATTTAACAAGGGGCTGTGTGTCGTACATATGCCTCCTGACAGAGTCTGTGGACATCTCAATCAGCTTATCCTCTTCCACAGCCGTCAGACTTGACCCTACTGATGCATCGTCACTGAATGGGAGCAGGATCCACTTGCTGTCACGGCGCCACTCTTCCGAATCAGTGAAGTACTTTGCGAATTGACGCACAAGCTTCCTCAAATGCTCACATATAGTGTCGTTGATGTCAGTGCTGTCAGGGTATTCCTCAACTGAAGGAAACATCGCCAAGTTATTGCTCTCCACTCGTTCGATCCACTTTGACATTTTTTTCACAAATGCGTCGAGCTTCTCGTAGAGCTGCATGACGTTTGCATCTCTCCCTTGCATGGAGCTGTTCAACTTGTTCAGCTCTGCAAAAACATCTGTGAGGTACGCCAGCTTAGTTAACCAGTAACTATCGTTGAAATTGGAAGCCAGATCAGAATGCTTCTCGCACAAGAACTCGTAGATAGCTCCGCGTAGTTCAAACACACGGGCGAGCACAGCGCCGCGAGACAGCCAACGCACCTCTGAATGATAAAGGAGAGAGCTGTGTTCACTTCCCAAGTCATGGCATAGGGATGAAAACAGGCGTGTATTCAATGCGTTTCGTTTTATGAAGTTGACCGTCTTGACAACGACATCAAACACACCACTGAGCTCAACACTGAGATCTTTGGAGGCGAGAGCCTCTCTATGAATCAGGCAGTGTGTCCAAATTACCCCCGGAGCCACCCTCCTTACATGCGCAAACAGTCCAGTCTTGCTGCCACTCATGGCTCGGGCCCCATCGCTGCATAATGCAACGCACCTCTGCCACGAGATATTGTGCTCCGTGAAAAAATCGTCCAGTGCTTTAAATATTTCTACACCGGTAGTTCGCCCGGGCAGTGGTTTGCAAAAAAGAAATTCCTCGCACATAGTGCCACTGTCCTCGTATCGCACAAATGTTAACAGTTGCGCATCATTAGTAACATCTGTCGTCTCGTCGATTTGAAGGGAAAACAGAACTGTCTGAAGTTTTGCCATCAGCTGGTCTTTGACATCATTTGCCATTTCCCCAATTCGTCTTCCGATTGTGTTGTCTGACAACGGAATAGTTTTTAATTTGTTGGCACATTCTTCGCTTACCATAGCTCTGCACATATCTATGGCTGCTGGCAATATAAGCTGCTCTGCAATGGTATGGGGCTTCTTACTTTTTGCAACCCTGAGAGCGACCAGATACGATGCTTTCAGTGCGTTTTCATTTATTTTTGCACTCTTCCTCATGGTAGCCTGCTGTCCTTTGAAATCACGCAACATCTGTTGCATGTACTCAACGGGTTTGGCCTTCAAGTGGACGTGATGCGTCTCCATATGCCGCGTAAGTTTCGACGGCTTCATAGCTTCATTACAGAGAATTGTTGAACATACGAAACACAGTGGTACCTCCTCTCCTGCTCTGTCTGTCGTCACTGTGAATCCATATTTAACATATTCCTCATTGTATTTTCTTTTTCGTCTTTTTTGCGAAGTTGACGCTTCGGAAGCCTGTCCTTGCCCTATCGTGGCGGCCTGTCCCTCTGTCGTGGCAGCCTGACCCTCTGTCATGGCAGCCTGTCCCTCTGGCACTTTCCTCACTACAAAACGATCCATTGGTGCTAGATATATAGCTAGACTAGTACATATGTAACAAATGTTTGCTGTACTACAACCTATCTTAAAATACTCTCGTCGGCTATGCTTATAAATGTGTGTCAACTTTGCTCGCAAGACTGTACGTAATGAATAATAAGTGAGGTTAGCGACGCAACTCATTACCATTAGCGAATCACAGGCTACCATAGACTGGATAGGCGCAAGGCTACATTCTGTCAGCTTGAATTTCCTTTATATTATTTTAAACATATTTTTCACGATATGTAACGGTATTCTGGAAATGTGTTGAAATATCAAAGCGAATTTATATTAAAAAAAAACAATGGTGAACTGATCAACATAGGCTCTTGTCACGGACCACATGCAATGCCGCCGCGGACCACCAGGGGTCCGCGGACCACCGGTTGAAAACCCCTGCTCTATACAAACCAGCACTTTGAATGGCCTTTGTGTCGGCTTTATAAATAAACCAACCTTAATCACATCTCCTGGTGCACAGCTGACACAAAACAGACTTTAACTGGACAACTGGTGCAATAACTCTGCCTGTGGATATAAAACTGTTGTGACCTCTGCTCATGATCAGTATACTGTACACTTTTGTGCAATTCACATTTGCAGATTTTGCATATTTACAATTTGCTAACGGTACTGACTCAAACTCGCTTTTTGTTACCTACTTACTGTCCCTTTTCTTTGCACTGCACCTTTGCTTCAGTAACACTGCACATTTCCTCACTGCGGGACTAACCCTAACCCTGATTCTGATTATGTATATTAGCTATTTCACTGTCCACGAAGATGAGCAAACACCTACACTTCTAATGGGAACTTAAGGGGTAGCAACTGGTTCCCAATGTGGGGTGTGAGCCCTACTCCTCTCCTGTTTTATGACATTATTGGACAATTTCACACAAGTTTCACAATCCCCAAAATCATTGGATTGACACAATTAGAGAAGAGAAACATGTGAATAAAGTTTGGAAACAATTGAGTACGATTCAGACTGATATATCTAAACGATGAGGGGGAGCATGACTCCAAATCTCGCTTACAACAGCTTTTCCCAGGACATGACTTATTTCAAAGGCTTAAAGTAATTGAAATATTCCAAACAGACTTTGTGATAACAGCCTTTGCAGTAATGTATACATGCACATCGTTTGCATATCGAACCATCTCTCTCAGTCTGATCTATTCCATATCACCGTTCACGGCAGAAAAAATCACGCCAAGAAATGAATCATTAATAAGCACTGAGTTCATCAGTTGGAACGTTTATCAGCACATCTTCACAATTAAGTTTCAGTGCATTTGAATAAAGACATTTTGGATCAAATGGAGAATTACAAAATGTGGAAAGATGGCGAGTTAAGCGTCACAGAAACAGCACACATAAAACAGCACAAAAAACAGACTAATCCCTGCTACAAATACCGTCCTTTCGCCTATAATATCAAAGAGTACATTCTTCTGAACCGGGACTCAAACCTAGTGGCTATTTTTGTCGTTTTTAGCACAGTGAATAATGGTGATTTTCTGACAGGATTTACCGCATGTCCTTCGCTTTGTTCAGAAATCCATTCCGTTTATACTACTGCTGTATATCTTTCCCTTTACTGCTTTCCACTCCCTTTGAATCTCTTCCTCATCCTCAATGATCTGCCCCTCCGTCCCTCCTCTGCTTCCCCCCTGCGAGCCGTCATGACAGGATTTCTAAATCAGCAGTAAAGTGGAGCTACAGTGGTCCCAGGTTCACCCTTTTAACCGCCTCCATGTTCGCCCTCGTCCTCGGAGAGACCCAGATGCGAGGAGGCAAATATGCAACAAAACATTATTTAGTTTTCACGATAAACACCAATGGCCAGGCAGACTCAACCTTTGCAGTGAACTCAGAAGAACACGGCGCGACACAAGAAAGACTTCTAGATTTTAAATTTGAAAGGCCTGCGAGATGTGAGCAGAGTGGCGCTGGTTTGATTTCTTAACTTCTACACATCTCTCTGGAAGTGACAGTTCTCTCTCCTCAGCATCGTCTAGACGTCTAGTCATTCCTAGACTTCTGCAACAACCAGAGACCCATTTTTATTAGGCACAAATTTCTTTAATGTCTTTCTGAGTTTGATGTCCTGCTAACAAGGTTGTCACTGCTGTTCTCTTTTGAGCACCCTCTGCAGGACAGCGGCCTCATTAGCGTCACAGATGCTGCTCATAAATCCATGACATACTTTCTCTCTTAACTTGAAATATAAACGTAGACTAGAGAAGTAGACGATTAGAAAGCAAGGTAATGATCTCAGAGTGAAGGAGAGAGACTTTTGCCCAGAGCTGTAAGAAGTACTCTGATGCTGTACTTGAGTAAAAGTAGAAGTACTCAGATCTTGTACTTGAGTAAAAGTAGAAGTACTCAGATCTTGTACTTGAGTAAAAGTAGAAGTACTCAGATCTTGTACTTGAGTAAAAGTAGAAGTACTCAGATCTTGTACTTGAGTAAAAGTAGAAGTACTCAGATCTTGTACTTGAGTAAAGTAGAAGTACTCAGATCTTGTACTTCAGTAAAAGTAGAAGTACTCAGAACTCAGTAGTCATTGTCTGATTGGTCCATTTCAGAATAATATCTCTGATATGTTTTATAATGATTGATCATTAAAGTGTTCTCAGAGCTGGTAAAGGTGCAGCTAGTTTGAATGGCTTTGTATACTGCAGGGTAGCTGCTGGATTTACTGCAGGTGAACTACAGTCTGATTTAAGGGTTCATTATATTTACTATCATTAATCCTAATCTGCCTAGCAACTAAAGGGATTAAATACATGTAGAGGAGTAAAAGTACAAAGTAGCATCAAATGGAAATACTCAAGTTAAGTACAAGTACCCAGAATGTGTCCAGAAATATATTGTGTAACATCCCATCTTAAAGTGGAATTAGCAGGGATTCACTTCGTCCTCAAAAGCAGATATTTGTTTAATCAAAGCGATACGATTGAAATGGTTTTTCTAAAATGCTAGCAGTCCCAGACCAGTTTTGCATATTAATGATAACTTCCTCCGTGTAAAATAAAAGAGGCTATTAAAACAGCTGAACATATTTCATCAGAATCCAATCATACCACAACAAATATTAGAAAACTCAAACTCAAAAGTAGACCTTTGGCTCCTGTTTGGCTAATTGCTCTATTACCGCCGGCTCCTGAAATGACTGGATATTGTTTTTCTTATAAAGAATGCATTGTGGAGAAAAACAAGTCTGATCCTTTGTGTTTAAATGCTGCTTTTAAACCTTGTGTTATTTGTTTAATTTCTAACAAAGAGCCTATGGGGAATTTACATGCAAATTAACTGTTTTTTTGTCGGCTGTTTTTCTAGACATACGCACCCAGAGCCGCATTGATTTACATCCGCAGGCAATCAATTACTTCAATTCCTGCACACAGAGCACAACACGCAGGGTTAATGTTGTTTCAGGAGCATGCACCCACACACGGCTGATTTTATTTCACTCTGCATCCAACCGCCACAATTAAATCCTAATGAGAATTGTTCTAATCCGACCTAACAGGGATTTTGTTTGAGTTTTTGGTGTAGATAACCAAGCCATATAGCCGGGCAGGTCATTACAAAGGCATCAGCGCTATCCAGCAGTGGCCTGTCACAGAAAATGAGCACCTCTGATTAGCTCTGCAGGGCCCTTTGTTGGAAGTATTTGATTAAGCAGTGGACTGGAGAGGAGCTCCGAGTTATCCGATCTCCCTCTGTCAATCAGGCTTCGGCACCCCATCCTGTATTCCACAGGTGTCCACGGTCACGCCGCATAATTGAAATTGCTCCGTCTCTTCCATCCAGACCTCAGACTGCAGTGTGTGTGTTTGTGTGTGTGTGTGTGTGTGTGTGTGTGTGTGTGTGTGTGTGTGTGTGTGTGTGTGTTTATAACGCTGTAAGGCTATTATGGACAGCAGCATCTCTGCACATATCATAAAAGAATCTTCTGGGTGCCTCCGGATGTTGAGGCGGTGCATGCTCAGTCCTTATCTTAGAGATTAAAACATCCATTACTCTGCACACACACACACACACACACAAATATTTATCCATTTATATTCACCATAACATGCACCCTTTGCACCACAAATGTCCAGACTGGGCATGAAGTCACTGTCAAAGGATCAATTGTATCTGTGTGAGTTTATGGAGTTACCTCGCCTGCAGCTGAGTGAGAAAACATCACTTTTATACGGATGACCTCTATAAACCGTCTGTATTGCTGTGTGACACAGGCACTGGTTTTCCTTTTTAAAGCCTAGATATACTGCATTTTCAAACTGAAACTACGTCAGTGGTCAGTGGTGACTTATTGGAGGCAGTTTTACCTCTTTGAGCTGGTATTCAGAGCTCTTTATTGGTCTATAATGGATAAAAACACATTACTTTTTCTGCCTGTAACTGCAGGAGCATTGCTAAGTCTATTCCTCCAGTAAGGACTAGAAAGCGTGATTGAACTGTTTGCATATTTTTCTTCAACATGAATCAATTAACATGCACATGTTAAGTGATGTTTGAGTAATTGTCGCCCACTTTCTTAGGTCGCTAGGATAATGTCCCACTTAAAAGTCGATATTTTCTGCTTAATCACAGCCTGAAAAATTAACAACTGCTGCATCAATTAATGAGTGATGATGAGAGAAATTCAGCAATTAAGATGCAGACAGATGCAACGGGTGCTGTTCGACTGGACTCTTCACTTTCTCAAATACCATCCATCCATCCATCCCTCCATCCCTCCATCCATCCTTCCATCTTCTCCCGCTTTTCCGTCAGGGTCACGGAAGTAACAGCTCCAGCAGAGAGCCCCACACTTCTCTTTCCCTGGCCACATCAACCAGCTCTGACTGGGGGATTCCAAGGCGCTCCCAGGCCAGCGAAGAGATATAGTCCCTCCACCTGGTCCTAGGTCTACCCCTCGGTGTCTTCCCAGCTGGACGTGCCTGGAACTGCTCCCTAGGGAGGCGCCCAGGTGGCATCCTCACCAGGTGCCCGAACCACCTCAACTGGCTCCTTTCAACGCGAAGGAGCAGCGGTTCTACTCCGAGTCCCTCCCGGATGACTGAACTTCTCACCTTATCCCTAAGGGAGATGCCAGCCACCCTGCGGAGAAATCCCATTTCGGCCGCTTGTATCCGCGATCTCGTTCTTTCGGTCCTGAACCATCCTTCATGACCATAGGTGAGGGTAGGAATGAAGATGGCCCGGTAGACAGAGAGCTTTGCCTTCTGGCTCAGCTCTCTTTTCGTCACAACGGTGTATTTCTCAAATACAGTTTTTCTAATGTCATTTTACGTCCAAATTAATCCCATAATTATAAAGTTTTCTGTTATTTTGAACTTAATACATGGTCATGGAAATTCCCCTTCCTACCTGAATTAATTCAACCTTTCAGTAGAATAAGCGAGAGTGTAATTGGTGTTTTAATTGCTGTTATCATTAGTATTATTGAGTTTTCTACATTATGCATCTTTTATTCGGTGTTTAATATTATATTTTCCATACCTATATTCATCAATACTAATCAGTATCAATCTTTATGTTATATGAATGTTAAATACATGGTTATTGAATGGGCTGTGGTGGATCTTTTGAAGTAGTCAGGGGAAACCTGGAGTAGTGATTCTAGAAAAGTATTGACAACCAGTATCATTTTTGAATGTGCTAACAGTTAGCGTGTGAACAGATGTTAGCATTAAGCTAATAACAGCAATTCCTGCAGGTAACGTCCACATCACTTTCAGACGGATGCATGGATGAGTAGTGTGACTGGGCCATAATGCTAATGCTAATTACCGTGTAGCCTCAACTGTTCGATGAGTAAACTGATGATGAAGGACTGTCTGCAACTATTTGACTAATGTGTGTAAATAAGGTTTAAATAAAGGGAACTGAAGCAACACAACAGCAGTGTGTGTAAAAAGACCTTGGCCTTGAGCTACATATGCAGTGAAGAATAACTTTAATCAATTCAGAGTCAGAGATCGAAATGCAACCGACTCCTGTGGGTGCTTGAATGAACATTTTACCATATTTAACTTGACCCACTCGTAGGCACAACCCAAACCAAATTCACAACCCATTTATAAAGACTCTGGAAGTATAAAACCTAAACTGTGATTCCTCAGGAAGTATGAGAAAGATATCAGAAAGCTGAAGTGAAGTGAAAGGTGCAGTGACCCATTTACAGTCTGAATGGAGCGAAGAGATGAAAGGAGCAGTTTAAAGAGCACTGGGTTTGAACATCTCCTCCATTGACGTCCATAATAAGAAAAGTAGGGAAAAGTTTTACAGAAAATAGGAAAGATATAAAAGTAACAGCAATAAAAAGAAAAGGATAAACATTTGAAGTTTCCGGTCAAACGTTGATCTGTTTTACACAACATACACAGCCCTAACTATGTGCACATTAAAGCATTGTTATTCTCAAATACTGCACGTTTAGGTTCAAATTTAAATGCAAAATGATGTTTTTCAAATGCCTGCACACTATATAACCTAAATGTATGTAGCAGGGTGGGCTGCTGGTATTCCCTTGATGTTTGTCTATGTTTTGGAGCTGGTTTGTCCTTGGCACAGCACTCAGCGTGAGGCTAATACGAGGTGGCACACCTGACACATTGCTCCACAAACTCACACATTGCACGGATTACTTTCCAGCTTTGTTACCTCTGTCTCAAAGCTGGATCTCATTTGAACCCTTTGTGAACTGAAACTCAGGATCTACGGGCAAGAACACCTCAGTATTTTCAAGTCTATAATCTCCTGATTAAAGCTGCAGTCCTGCTTCACTCAGACACTCTTTCATCTGTTGATTCAAGTTGAAAATGGAAACTGTCAGCCTGCACTGTATAAACATCTGGTGACCGTTATGTTGTGGAAGATATATGGTTTTATGATGATAATACCACAGTGGATTCCTTAAATATAAGCTCCATAGAGCCAGATAAATCTCCACGGCGCTTTCTCTCAGAGGTTTCATGCTAGAAAAAAGGTCTGGAAACACACATTACCATTCTGTTATTAAGAAAAGGCTTTACACTAAGGTGTCTTGGTCAGCTGATAGCCAATAACACATTGCATATAATATTTGCAAATATGTTTAAAACTGAGTGAAACAGAAAGCAGCAAAGAAACTAAAGAAAAAGACGTGGACTTTGTGAGCCTGATTATTTCATAACCCATATCACTGAAAGTACTTTGAAGCGGGATGGATCTTTGGCCAAATAATCCACCCGATCCCACGTCTTTAAGGTACATTTTACCCCTTTCGTACCGAACCAGTCGCGCCCAGCGCCCCTGCCCTCGCCTCTGACGTCAGTGTGATGGTTCTTGACGGGCAGTCGAGTGGGGCCAGATACGGACCGGCCCCGCTGCGGTGGAAACAGGAACCGGTGCTCGATCGGGCACGAGTGTTACTATCAGATTCTTTCTCTTCAAACTCAACTGTATAATGCATGTTTTCTCGAATTTCCTTTTTCATTTCTAATTATGTGCCAGGCCTTGTTTTGTTTTATGCTGCTGCAACAAACAAATGTCCCAGTTTGGGATTACTGCAGTACTTCTTATCTCATCTCATACTATCCTGCCACTTGGCTAAGCTTTGACACCTTGTTACCTGAGCATTTTCTTGATTTGAATCCTCCTTACGGTATTGAAGTATTTCACTGTGATATATTCGCTGTAGTGATGTATTTTGATTGCATTATTAAGCAGCTTTGTTTTGCAGAAAGATGTTATTGAAATACATACAGTTATAAAGTGATGGCTAGTTCAATGGAAACATCCATGGTTTTAAGGTATGACAGTCTGCAGGAAATAGAAAAGGAGTAATGGTGTTTGGTGTCAACTTGATTCCTCATCTTTCTGTCCATCAGAATTTAAAAATGTCACATGCATTTACTTTAAAGCTCTTTCTTCCATTCTACCTCGTGCAAACTAGGTCTCGTATTCAGGCTCCTCATGCATGCACTTCTCCCACACCCTGATGCACCTTGAGTCTGTGAATGATGGATGGCGAGTCCCTGGAATCTGCGCTACATGTGCTTCATTGTAAATTTAAATCCTGCGCTGAAACATACAATAAAGCTGTCTCACCTGTGTGGGTTACAGACACACGTTCCCACAAAGCACTCTGAGGATGTGGATTCTTTTTTTACTGACATTTGAATTAATGTAATACTTTCTATTCCAGCTTCTCTGAAAACGCACTTCTGGGAGAGATGCGATGACAAAGCGCCCTGAGAAGATGATGAATGACAACGCTCGCCGGCGCCGGACTCCCAAACCACCGAACGATTTCTCACTCAAAGACCTGCGAGCCTGATGCGGGTGTCCAGGTGGAGACGGGAATACAAAGTGATTTAACGGCAGCTAAAAAATACAGGGGGGCGGGGTGGACTCAATGAGAGGTGTAATATGTGTACAGTGTAAGCAGGATTTGTGATGCTGTCTCATGGGGCGCTGCTGCCAGATCTTTTAAGTGTAAGATGACTTGAGAAACACAACATCGAAGTGCTAATGGCGTTTAATAACACATCTAATTAAGGGGACATGTTTTACTTCAGAGGTTGTGTTGTATATTTGTGTTGTAAGGTCTTTAAAATGACTAAAATCCATCTCTTCTCTGTCTTTATGAAGCTTTATAGCAAGTTAATAAGTTATTCCTTCTTTTAAATATCTGTCCATAAGGTCTTGATCTTACCTCGTGCATTTGCAGGTTGGCGTTAGGGGCCCTCAGCTTGGCATCCAGGGCGTTATGGGAGTTAGCGGTGTAGTTCTTCAGACTGCGATTCTCCTTCAGGTGAGCCTGGAGTTTCTCTCTGCGCCTCCTGCAGAGAGGGGGGGGGGAGAAAGGGAATCAGGAGAGCTCTAATCACCGACGGCTTAATGAAAGTGATTCACACGAGACGGATTTTGAGATAGTTTAATTGTATTTAATATGTTTAGCTGAAAATACTTCTTTACTTTTACATACGTGACATTTTAAATAGACTTCTAATAGAGTATTACGACACCAGATGCTAAATGAAACACCCATAATTCAATAAAAGTAGTGACTTTTTTGTTGAGATAAACCTATATGAAACCATCTTGGTAATTGTGTGGCAATGATATTAAATAAGCTCAGATATAAAAACATGTAGGAATAAGTGGAATTTGACCCGATAGGACAGCAGGAAGTTTGACAGTGAGTTACAGCAAAAACCAAGCGTCAATCTTTCGTCTCTTTTCCCAAAATCCATTATATCCTTCGTACTGTGTGAAGCATCTGCAATTTTCAGTCTCATCCACCGACATGCTTTAAAAAAGAATGAGTCAGAGGCCAAGGAGAATTGCTTTCTCATGCCCTTGAGGAGAGAGGAGAAGAAGAAAGTGAGCTATTTACCACAGATGCTTTCTATCTATACCTTTCCTTCCCTTCTCCCTGAGCAGTAATATGAAACACAGTTTATTTGATGTACCTCGACTCCATTTAATACATTCTGCGGAGATGTTTTGGGGCTGAAATCACTCAGATGTGTTTTTATTAAAAAGGCCCTATTATGGCCGTGGCGCAACTGGCTGGGGCACCTGCACTGTATGCCGGCGACCCAGGTTCAATTCCCGACCCGTGGTCCCTTCCGGATCCCACCCAGACTCTCTCTCCCACTTTCCTGTCACTCTCCGATTAAAGGCAAAAAGCCCCCAAAAAATATATATAAAAAAAAAAAAAAAGGCCCTATCATAAATGTTGGGGTTTTCCCTTTCTGTAGTGTTCTATAGGTTTTAGTGCACGTAAATGGTCTGCAGAGGCCGAAATCCCTGGGTTTACATCCTGAACATAGGGACATAACTACTTAACGAACCTCAATTGGCTACCGCTCAAACTCATTATTCGTGCTAAGGGGCGGGACATGCACAGCCCGTTGTATGAGAAAAAAAAAGAGCTTTCTGAACATCAGAGCATGGAAATGAGCAGAATGCTCAGACAGACACTGTAAGTCAATTTACTGGAGCACTAATTAGTTAAATCTCACACAGAAGCAGACAACACTTCTGACAAGACAGACATAATTGTAATAATTGTAATCTGATTGATCCCAATGATTTAAAAGAAGCTCTTCTGGTTTGTGTTTAACACCAGTGAACATCCCATGCTCTTAATTAACGCAACACTAGTTACTCCGACAGCAGCAAGCTGCTTTTTATCAGGCCTTTGTTCCTCTGGTTCTCAGACGTGAAGCTCTTCCCGCTCCACACTGGGATATACTCTCCTCTGAATGACAGCCATGTAGAGCAGTGTTTACAAACAGCCACCTCCGTCACTCTGTAATTATATTTTCTTGGGAGGAGGCTGTGACATTTGGTGCTCACTACTTTTGGAACAGCGTTAATATAACAGGTCCATTATCTCCTCTAAAGCCTCCGAACGACCTGTTTGTTTATTGGACGCCGCAGCATGCTAATGGGTGATCTTTAAAGCATCCTCTGCACAAACAACATCAGCTGTTTTATAATGATGTCTGTATCAACATCCCCAACTTTTTATACTCCACCTGATCTCCTTTTGTCACGGATCAGGCTTCGTTTGATTAGGGGAACACTCCACTTTGTATTTGTTTAAAAGCTGACATAATGTGGTTCAAAAGTTGCTCAGCACTTTAACAGAGCGTGCCAACAGGAAAGGAGGGTGGGAGATGTTTGAATTAGCGCTCCTCTCTTAATTACATTAGGTAACTACAGGTGACAATTTCTTCAGTCTTTATGCACATATGCAGGTTGAAAAGGGTTAGCAGGTGGGGGCAGGGTTTGTGTAATAAGACTTGAGCTCACTCCCTCTCACAGACCACCAGCTCAGTTGGTTCCTCCACCAAGGATGACCTGTTTCCTGCCTGGTTTGCATGTCTGTCTGCAGGATTACTACTGGCAACCTTTACATACAACTTGGTTAACGGGTGTAGCATGGGCTAAGGAGGAACCTATTCATTTTTGGGGCACGCAATATGTACCACATTTGTTGAGACTGAGAGATAGGGCTATTGTGCTGCATTCATGTAGTCACAAAATAGTGGGAAACATAAGTCACTAACTCGGAAAATTCACAAAAAGACAACTCTTAAGTCGTTACAACAACTCTGAAACAGCTACGTATTGTTTATATTGCATTGATTTTGTTTCCACATGACGACTGAAGCTCATAAAGTCGCTGAAGCTAAAGGAACGTCTTCTCAACTCACAGAAAAAGGGATTTATTCGAGGGGCATGTGAATGCACCGTGGCAGAACACTCCTTAAGTGCGAATTATTACCATGATGGTCCCTTAACCTTTACCAAGTGTTGTAAATGTCTATCTCTTATGATCTCTTACCCCTTGATGACCATATTAATTAACACATGCAATTATAAAAAGCGTTGGCATTTGGCACATTTTTAACTTTTAAAAATCTTACTTATTAAAGTATTTTGCCCAAAGTTTTAAAGTTAAGATCACTTTATATTGAGAGGTGACAGACAGGGACTTCAAAGTCATATTCTGCTCTCAAACCCTTTCTACGCCTTGTCATAAGTAGAGTAAAATCACAAAGAGTCTCTTAACATGTTTATGAACACCCTTAAACTCACATTCAGAGCTCAAACCAGACCGTTCACCTGATGTTTGATACATTCAAGAAGAGATAAGTGTGTCTAAATACTTCCTTCACAGTGCAATGCATACCCTGTGACGGCAGCACGATGTCAGGAATCATTTGTCTTTCATTTAGCGGCTTTTTGGTTTCTATCTTTATTCAGGTCACTCAGATTTGCATCAACACTTCCTCTCGATCTGCATTCATCTTCCCATCTCAACGAGCCAGTTTCCTGACTCAATTACAGATTCATTGAACGGGCCTGTCCATCATGCCGTTATCCGATTATCTTGTTGTCAGGCTGCTCACTCACTCACATCATTATATTACACAGGGAAGCCTATGGAATCACACTGCCATCTATCACAGCCTGTTGCATGTGCAGTACACCCTGAGTGACACACTCATGTTTGACCTGCACAGTACAGGCTCTATGCAGGGGGATGGATGTCAGCCATTTATAGGCCAATTAACGTGCACACACAGGGCACGCTCTGCAGAAATATGCAGATAGAAAGAGAAGGACAGAGAAGGAGAGACAGCAGGAGCTGAGGGCTGACCTTTGGGTTATAATGGGCTATGAATATGTGTTTGCACATAATGAGATTTTACAAATTGTAGCAAATACTCGGTCTGGGAGTTCGTTCAAGATGTTGCCTCAACATGTTCCGTCGGCCTTCACTTGATTAGCAAAATGTCTCCTTGGGCATTTCCTCTGCCTGCACACAACTGGGCTTATTACCAACGACTGTAATGCTGTGTTTACTCCAGGACAGATATCATCATTTAGATATCATCGTCAAGGTAAGTTTGAAAACTTTTGGAGCAACTTTTAGTACAAATAGAGGCTGGAAAACTTCCGATTGGGATGAAATTAGATGTCAGTGCGGCTAATTTACCCGCCAACATAATCATAATACAAACATCCATATGTCACATTTGTGCATGGCTGAAAAATCCATCGAACTGTTTGGTGAAAATGTCCAATTACTGTCCATGAACTGTGTGTGTGTGTGTGTGTGTGTGTGTGTGTGTGTGTGTGTGTGTGTGTGTGTATGCTCTCACTTGTTGCGGCAGTACAGCGCCATGCACAGCGTTCCCAGCAGGCTGATGGCCATGGCGATGGAGGTGATTGACAGCACCTGTCTCTTGTACACCTCTTTGCTCTCTGCAGGGACACAAAACAGAGGAGCATTAATGTTTGAACAACACAATAAAATCAAACATCACGGACAAATCTGTCAGCACGAGTGGCGAGGAGAGAGGGAGGAAGGAAAATGTGAGAGCATAAATATATCTGTTCAAATGCCTGCTCAGATCCCACAGTCAATATTCACTGGGACCGAGTTATTACTAAATTAACGCTCAACAGAAATCGCACCATAACACGGAATTAAACACACTTTCGAGAGCTGTATTTACCCACTTTTAATTTCTAACATCGTTGTTTACAGCGCCCAAACAGCCATTTCAAATCATCAAACAACCAGTAGCGGTGCAACAGCTCTCAGGGGCTCCTTCTTTCTGCCTGGCAGATTCTTTCCCGTGTAAATGTAATTACATTTGTGATAAATAAAGCAAATTGGAATAAAATAACAACTCTAAACACATTTTACAATACACAAACACCTATTTCAATTCACCAGCAACACCTGCTATTCTTAGTTACCACGCAGCACGCTTTATCAGCCCAACAACATCCAGTAATGCTCCTTCAGAAATGGATGCCACATGTAATGGAGCTTGAACACATGGAGACAGGAAGAGTTATGGTGCGGACGGACGCCATTAGTGGAGAAAAATGGAAGCTGTCTTGTTTGCTGCGAACAAGTAAATCATAGTTGCCTTCAGATACATTAATAGGCGATCTATCAAGTTTTATTTAGCGCGGCTCAGACCTTGGAGAAGCACGGAAACGACACGAGGTGTTGTGGTTTTACATCGAGGTGATTGAGACAAATTTTAACTGCACACAGGTTTGAGCGGCCACTTCAGTAGGGAAAAGATAAAGTTCTTTACAGCTGCGGAAACTCACTGTGTGTGCAGAGCTGCAGGACGCTTCCCCACCCATCTGCAGAGAAGCACACCGCAGCCACTGCCTCCTGCTCAAGGGCACGCTGACAGCAGAGCGTTACTAATTCACAACCACATCAAGATTTAAAGGCCTGTATGGGAATCCGGACCGAGGCGTGTACCGCTGCAGCCTTTAAGCTACTGATGCCCCCACAGATATTACATAACCAACATGAAGTATGTCACACAAAGTGGTGGAGCAAGTGTAAAAATACTCTGTCCTGCTTCCAAAGCTTATCTAAAGGCCCCCTATTATGCAAAATCCACTTTTTGACGTCTTTTATAAATTAATTTGCGTCCCTTTTTCGTCTGAAAATGAGCTGATTTGACAACTTTGTGATGTCATAATGTTCTTTGGGTTGTGCAACCATTAGCCAATAACCAACCAAGCTAAGCCCATTTTATCACCTGAATCTCCTCCGACAGGACCGTTGTGTTAAACCAATCACTTCTCAGAGGGGGCGTGGCCAGCAGCAGCTCATTAGCATTTAAAGCTACAGACACAGAGTCAGCACTTTTGGAACTGGGCTGAAACAGAGGGGGTATATGGGATGATCTGTCTGGTGTTTCAGCCAATCAGAGACAGGTTCTGTATTCATCTGAGACCTGGAATATATAATACAGTGGTCCAAAAGTGCTCCCCCTCCTTCTAAGTCCGAGTTATTTTGGGGCCAGTGTTGTTTTGATGCAGCTAATCAGCCTGAATCATCACATTGAGGGAAATAGGGGCCGTCTTGTGGGAGCGCACCGAGGTCGATCGCAGGGTAAACATTACACAACATTTTCCACGGGATTATTGTCGAGTAAACGGACCTTTATGTGTTCCCTTTCCCTTAGCAGAGACATCCCTTTCTGTATGCTTTCTGCCACGCTTTATAACGTTATGTTGTGACCATTTCCACCCGATAGTGACGGAGGAACAGCGCTCTGGGTTGATTAGTCATGTCTGGCTGACAGACCATTTGTCTGATAACGGTATCGGCGCTGATAATGATTCAGGGTATCTGAGGAGACGGTCCTCACAAGAGAAACGACGGCAGAGGGTGCTTCGGAAAACACTGGAAAGCTACATTGGTCTTCTATCTTCACGGGCTCTTTTACACGGTTAGATTTCGCTTCCTCCCGCAAACAATAATGCACATTTATCCACGACTTTCTATAAGCAAACCATGACCTTTCCGTCACCCTTACCAAGTCAATTTTGAGGCTGAATCTTCCCGACCTTACCTTATGTACATTTACTCAAGCAGCGTACATAAGCACATTCTCAAAGATGCCCCATTATGCTGATTTTAGTGCATGTAAATGGTCTAGAAAGGCTAAAATCCCCAAATCCAGAGGGAGTGTCTCTCCCTAACACTCCTTGGACTCCTTTGTTTACTTCTGTATCAGAGTGACATCACTCCAGAACACTCACGTTTCTATTGGAGACACATTGTGGGTGACAGGCTAAGGGGCGGGACATCTCTAGGTGGTTGACCAATCACAACAGAGCCAGCCAGCTAACCAATCAGAGCAGACTTCCAATCCATTACATATTTGCACACAATCCATTTATTTCAATAGTAAAATTCACCAATATTATGTTATTTTTCAGGTTCATTACCTAAATACACACATTTATTCTACTGATATACTATGATGTACTTTTGTGGATGGAGATACCTGGCAGTATGGACATCATTGAAGTTATCTCATGCCTCACTGCAGAGTGAATATGAACACATGAGTGCATCACTTATTATAATCCAGTGATAAAATGTTGGATAATGAGTACTTTAATATTTGTACTTGTTGACATTTTGCTGCTATGAATACAGAGGCTCTCACTAGGAATGGAGTATTTCTACATTACAAAACAACTACTTTTACAGAAGTATAAGATCTGAGTACTTCTTCCAGAGCTGTGTGTGAGCAGAGAGGAGACTGAAGAAAGGTTTGAAGGTGAAGAGAGGAGATAAAAAGTTTTTATCCTAAGGGAAATTTTCATTTGTGCCAGAACAACTTTCAAAAGCATGTTTTTTTAAGGTTTGCTGAAGTGGAAAACGATGCTTCTTTGACACGGAGAGGTGAAGGAGAGAGACGATGCTGAGAATGGAACAAAATCACTTTGGTTCACTTCATCTGGCCACCTCTGCAGAGTGGATGTGATTGACATGTGTGGGCGTGTCTCAGTTCGTACACACACACACAAAGGAGTTCAGAGTTTAAGGCTGAGTTTATCCCCTGCAATCAGACGTGCATGCTGTAGGTGAATGCAACATGCACGAGGTGAGGCCAATCGTACATTTGATGCCAAGGTCAAGCAGTACTTAAGTCTCCCGCCCACGTCCTGGTTTGGACGCTCCTACTGTATGCACAAACACACTCTCGTGATGTGAATAAATCATATGGCTGCAGAGAGGAAAAACATGTTCCTGTTCCATGTGCGGGGCTGAGAGGGCACATCCATTTATTTCCTCCTGCAAACCTCCACTTCTGCCCTGCTGGCAACTTCACAGATCAATATGGTCCATTTTTCACAGTGAAGCTGGTTGCTGAGACCCTTTTATTTTTACATATGCATCCAGTGTGTTTACAGCGGCCATGTTTCCATACAGGTGAGCGGGCGGGGAAGAAGCGAAATCAATAAGTGATGGAGTAGCCTCGCCTTATAGCGGTTCAGATTAAAGCCCTTAGCCTTTGCTGCTGTTAGTGTGTTATTTATGACTCCTGTTTCTAGATATAATACCCAGGCATGCGAAAATAGCTCTGGATGAAATGCTGACACAACACAGGGCGACAGTATGTCTAATCCACACGTCACTGATAAGCAAAGAAATCTCTCTTTGTGACGACAGAGCCACTTTCATCCATCGACTGTTAAAAGGTCATTGCAGATCAATTACATCCTGCAGATATGTTAGGTTTTGTTTGCTTGGATTTTAAAACCGCTCATACATTTAATATGTCATGCAAATACTAAATCTAAATTATATCTTACTTTTATTTTGTGTTTGCTGTAATTTCACCGGCAATACTGTTTTATTTGTCAGGTTTACATATTGTTCTCACGGTTAACTTTTATATTTTCAGTTGTTGTTGTTACGTATTGCACAATGTGTACACTTTACTTTAATGTTATATGTTTTTATAAAACACAGTTTGTGATCTGGACCCTCAAGTTGAGGCTGACGTCAGAATAATCCAAGGAAAATTTGTAATCTCATATTTTTGGAAATATGGACGAGTCAGGCTTCTGGCCGACGCTCTGCTGCAGATATGAGGTTAGGATTGTTTCATTGAATTGCATTTGTACAGTTATGAATTAAACTGCAGCCTTTAGTTTGAGGACAGTACATTGCATGTTCTCTGGCAGTACATTGGAATTGGTTCAAGGTAGGGGAAGGGATGTTAAAGGACTCTAAAGGTGAATTTCGTCAGGCTGCTTCACACACAGACCCTCACAGAGGCATGCTGGGTATTCAGAGTCCGAGCATTCATGAGAGAAAAGCATGACGTTACTTCAGATCAATAAGGTTTCAAGTTGTGTAAGATGTGTCAGCCTGCAGACGGATCAAATATCATCAACCTGAGGCGGAGAGCACTGCTGCGTGTAAATTAAAACCATGGAAAAAACAGTGGTGAAAATAAAGCAGTACAGCTCATTTCCACAGGCATGTATAATGACTAACCTGCAGCCTGTCATTTGGGTTAAGTGAGAATAAAAATACGTCTGTTTGCCATACAGGCTTCATAATGGTCTAACGAGCTTCCTAAAGATATCGGGACAGCAGAGCGTCTACACACCTTTAACACTGATCTGAACAACGCATCTTAGCCAATAACATATCCCAGAATAAAACAAAAAAACATTCAAATTTTCTGGCTTTTTTCAGCTTGTTTCTTCATAGTTTAACGCACTCATTGTAAGTGATAAGAATCTGATATCATGTATTTATGCGGGCGATATTAGGTTAGGTTTTGTGTTTATTAAATGAAATTAAAGATCAATAAAGTCAAATATTTTAAATAATATAAGAAGTAAGAATGTGGAATAAAAAAATAAAGTGAAATAAAATAAAATAAAAATAAATTGAAATAAAATATAATAAAATAAATTGAAATAAAATGAAATGAAAACAAATACAAGGACACAAAATAAATACAAGTGAGGTAATATAAAGTCACATCATTCATAATTACTCTTTTTTCTTTATTTATTAACCCCAGATTCCCATAGTTTTCAATATGTCATTGTGTGTAAACCATATATTTTTGCTAAATTGTGCAGCTGAGTTTATCTGGAGTGGATGAATGTGAGGAGAGATCTCTGCGGGTCACACTGCTTACCTCTATTACCCACAATGGCTTTTATTCACCCCATTTACCTTCTGAATATATTTAAGTAACTGGGTCAATTGTTTTTCGTCCCCGGTACATTTCTCATATTATCTCTCGCTGACCTGTTGCCTGTTCACAGCCCGGATACCCCACCAGTCTTCTGGTCATCTGAACTGTTCTGTAAGGGGGATCAAGACTCTGCTGTACTGGACTCTACAAGCACATCCTGCAGCACAGGCAGTATGAGAAAAATACAGAGCCTTTTGAACATTGAAGCATGGAGACATGTCCCAGGAGAGACACTACATACATTTTATTTATCTATGTTACTAATCCTTGCAGATGGAAGTTGTGATGTGCACATTGGACACATTTTCATTGGCTGTGCTTTAAAAACAATGCAACTTAACAGTGTGTTAAACTCTCAATATGTTCTATCATACAGTGGTTATTTTACACTTGTTTGTACATAAGATCTGCATTTTATTTTCCACCGTAGTAGATTTTTTGTAAAGAATAAAGCTGAACCTCCACGAAATCAAAACATCATTCACAGTTCTTCTCAGAGAATGATAAAATGGTGATCCGTGGGAAGACATGCTGCTTTTCAGTCTGCTTTACCTCTTTTCTTTCCTCCTTCCTGTTACTCATTGACATTGAGAAGAAAAGCCTCAAATGTTTGTAGTCACAATGAGTTTCAGTCTCTAAGTTGTCAAAGTTAATGAAAAATCAACACAAACTTCTTCTGCCTCACTTCCAAAAGTAAAACTGAACAAAACCGAACTACAACCTTGACATTTACTGCTGTCAAGAGAGGCCTTTCACAAAACACACAACAACAAATGTGTCCAAGTAGCTCCATTCGTTTCTTTAAAATCTGTTGCTATGACTTGCAAATCCTTTCATAAACAAAGGCCTTTAAACCTGTTTTATAATGGAACCAAATGAAAATAATGAAGTTTATCCCTCTTTAATCCACAAACTGTAAAAATATAATAGAAATGTTTGTTAAAATTTCTCTAAAACTCGAGAAGCAATTATATCTTGCACTTGTTATTCACACCTGTGCTCAGAAGTACTGCATTTTCCGTTTCTGGCGGCGGCTTAAACAGGCTTTCTGCAAACAACAAAGCTGAACCTCCAGGAAAAGTTATTTCAAAAACTTTAGAGGAAATTGGAATGTGAAGCTGTATAAAGGGTCCCTATTCCGCTTTAGTGTGTCTCCTGGGACATGTCTCCATGCTTAATGTTCAGAAAGCTCTTTATTTTTCTCATACTGCCTGTGCTGCAGCTCCTCTTTTCACCCTCTGTCTGAAACCAGAGTCTGCTCTGATTGGTTAGCTGGCTCTGTTGTGATTGCTCAACCGCTTAGAGATGTCCCGCCCCTTAACCTATCACGTACAATGTGTTGGAGCGCTAGCCAATAGAAGCGTGAGTGTTACACATGTCGAATGGAGGTGTTTCAGGCACGGGAGAGTGTTAGCTAAGAGCATTTTAGCCTTTGCAGACCATTTACATGCACTAAAACCTACAGAACACACTACAGGAGAGGAAACACCCCAAAAAAAAAGCAAAAATAGGGCCTCTTTAAAGGGCTCCTTTCATCTTTGCTCTGGTTTACCAAACGGCATAATACACCTAAAGCCCCTCCAGCTCAAATCCCCACTCCCCCCCCCAAAAAATAGCTTCTGTAACTCTTTACTCTCCCATTGATTTACGGCGCAGTGGAACTCAGTGAGGAGGTATTGATGCCCACATGACAATAACGTGTGTGTGTGTGTGTGTGTGTTGTCCACCGTTCGGCAAAGCAATATAAAAGATGTAATAAGAGGAAGGCAGGAAGTCATAATTCATGAATATATTCTGTGTTTCATTAAGCCTGGGGTGGGTGGAGGCCGGGTGGAGGGATCTCAACCTTCAGACACTCCTTTTTCTAATTTTAACCTCGGACTGACACTGTGGGAGGGGGGCGGCTTACTCTGTAAATCATGCATGGGGGTATGTTTGATGTGGAAGGCAGCATTCATGGGATTAGTTTGAGGATATACTTTAAACGCAATATTGAAATTAGATTCAGGATGTCTTAGTATCTACACCACGCTGCATTTTATTGAAAGCCAATACACCTGCGATTCGATCGAGACTGCTTTCATGATGCGTATAGTTTTAGTTTCTTAGAGATTTTAAATGTTTTATATTCTAATGTTTCTTTTTGTGTCTCTACAGATTACACAATAACTTTTGGTCCGTTTTCCATGAAACTCGCTGGAATTGTGCAGCAAGGATCCAAGGAATGATCCAGTAAATCTGGAGCAGATCTGATTCACACCGGTTTAGTTTGTTAACAATACTAGATACAGGATTTCGTGCACACACGTGGTGTTGGAGATGAGTTAAACTGGGGGGAAATCAGCGGAACCGCCCTCAACAAGGTAACAGATATCAGCATGCTTTTTTAAAAGACTCTTAAAGCTCTCTTTTTAGCGTCCGACATTATGACTTAAAGCTCATTCACCCATAAACTGCCCAACGTAGGACCATCAGAAGATAGAGCCAGGTCTGGGTTGTCTGTTGAGAGTAAACGTCTAGATAAATGTAATTATATGTTTCTGAATCTTATGAAGTTTCAGGCAGATGATGTGCTTGCATTAGCAGCTTTATCCATGATCCACTATCAACGGCTCATTTATCAGCTGATTGGCCACCAGCTGTATTGGACTCCAGTGACTGCTGATGTGTTCATTAGAGGGCGGTTCGTTCTGCCAGAAGAACCCTGGTTGCATCTAGAGCGTTTCATCTTTTCAGAGACAAATCTAACTCTTAAATCATTTGCCTTAAAAGGTCAGACCCTGGACATAAGTGTCATTGACTGAAATATGTGAAAGAATGTCCTCCGAGATGATGCAATATGTGTAAAGCCTTCACCATCTTTATCCTAAACAGACGTGTTTTTGCAGAGGAACCCACTTTGTGCAGCATGCATTCACTGGACTGTATTCTATATTGTTTCAGTTGAATGGTATGCAAGCATTATCCTTTTTTTCCCTCATGACAAACACCCTCGAGAGCCGCAGACGCTTCATGACAGCCAGGGTCGAGTGTGGGAGGTGCTTATCTCTCTGCGTAATGCCTAACAGAAAAGCTGGGGAAGAAATTGGCATGATGTTAGCCAGGGAAAAGGAACTATGGCAGCCTGAACAATGTTGCAGAGGCACAAAACCTCTCACTGAATATAAATGGGAAACCGGCAAGAAAGAACGATCATCTGTCACTGCCAAGTTTGCATAGTCTCAGCAAGTTTCCCTCCCAAAAAAAGCTGCTGTTCCTTTGACTGCTAATGCAGCGGCTGTGCTGCATAGAAAAGAAACACTATATGGGGTTTTATTTTGGGGGATGTAGAGGAAGTGTTGTCATCCAGACGGAGGCCATTTCCATTGATGATCCATGGCTCTCTCCAACCTGTCACTGTGGAAATAAACAAGCTGATTTTCCTTAATTTTGGGTCGATTTTGAAGTTTTAGGGATTTGGATTGGACACATTGCTCATCTATTTGAATTAAGTTGTCCATAATAGAGGTAATAATACTCATCTTGTGCTCTGGTATCCAATGGTGGCAACACTACTCATGTATCAGTCCACTGAGAGTACAAATATTGCCATTTTCTGGTTTAAACTGCTATTTTTTTCCTGAAAACGGATTCAAAAACCCCCAAAACCACTCCAAAAGGGTCCAAATCGGCCAAGTAATTTATTGTCTGCTTGGGCTATAATGCTAATTTATGCTAATTTATGCTAATTCTGCAAACATATGCAAGTTAGCATCCAGCAGATTCTATGTTCTGGAGACCCGTACTATACATTTATAACAGAAAACTTTGGGGTCCTCAACATTTTCTGGTTCACAATAGGCCTCTCTGAGCTGGCAAACACAGTAAAAGGGCCAGATACCAGCAGAGAGAGTGAGGGGCTCTAGTTAACAACAAGCCTCCGTGTCGTTAACTAGCACCGCTCGGCTGTGATGCCCCGACACCGAGCCAAGAACAGGAGAGGGAGGCTTTGGCAGCGACGGCTCTGCAGGCACAATCACTGCGAGCATCTCAGCTAACTCACAGAAGTAGAAAAACTTCAGAACCGTACTTTTTGAACGCGTGCCATGCATGCACACACGCACTAATGAGCAGGGCGCTTGGTAGCAGAGCCAAGATCATAAAAAAAGGAAAAAGAAAACGCTCCCTCACTGTACCACCACCCCCCCCACCCCCACCTCCACCTCCCTGCACTCTCTGTTTCCAAGGATACTGCAGCACATTGGAATTCTGAAGGGACACTTCATAAGCAATTGTGAGGGAAAGAAAGCATAACAGTGCAGAAAGGAGTGATATGGTGTTTAATTACACACGTGTAGAGACAGATTAAGACTGTGGTTAGTATCTGGAGAGCACAGGTCAAGAATATGTGAATGCACGTTCATACAGACGCCATTTGTATTCACCACTACATGTGAAATGATGTAATGATGTTATCAGGTCACATCCACATGTGCTGTTAGCTGCGTGTCACCAACGCTGCATGTACTGTTAATGCAGCGTGAAGCCCTGTGATGTTTACTGTCATGACTCATGCAGATGCAAGACAAGAGAAGCTTCCTTACCCATAAACTCGATGCCCAAGTGATCTGTCGTGCCAGGCAGCAGCAGGAGGGAGGAGAGAGGGAGGGGGGAGGAGAGAGAGGAAATAAAGTTATTATTAAGCAACGTGTACGTTAGCATTGGGTCACGGCGCGAAGGCGGATCATCTCTGACTTGTTGTTCTTTCATGTAAGCTGCTGCATCAGTGTTTTACCCCGTGTCACATGGAGTCGGGAGGCACATGCTAGTGATGTTACTACAAAATGACACACACACACACACACACACACACACACACACACACACACACACACACACACACACACACACACACACACACACACACACACACACACACACACACACACACACACACACACAGATGTTTGCTCTGCTGAATCCCAATGTCAGTGTCAGAGATTTTAGCCTTTGCAGACCATTTACATGCACTAAAACCTATATAACACACAAGAGGAAAGGGAAATCAAAAGAAGAAAGCATTATAGGGCCTCTTCAAAGCTCAGGTTTCTCCTCACACTGATAGAAGAATAAGACTAGGTGTCCTGGTTGTCTGAACAGTATATTGTAAGGGCTTGCAGTGTGTATAACATGTTGGGTAAGCAAGAGGTCAGAGGTCATTTTAGTCCCAAAAAAGCCAGACACATTGACTGTAAGGCCACAACTACTACGATTTTAGGAGCACATTTCCAGCCCAATATTTGATGTTTCAAGGATCAGATTAGATTTCCTTTTTGGTGAATTTTTGGTATTTTTAATCCTGTTAATGTCTTTGCTCATCTCTAATATATTCCTGACGTCAAACTCAGTCAGTGGTTGACCAATATTTGCTGAGACCTGGGTCTTTCTGAAAGCTTTCATATGAGCGTTTATCTTGTTCATCTCCTCCTCCTGTCCTACATCACGGACGTTTTTGAAGGCAGAAATGGAGAAGGCAGCGGAGAGAGGTCTCTGGGTCATTGGTAAAGTGAAAAATGATCCGCTTATATCCAGGGTAACATTGCCTGATAAGATTGGGGGCAGA